>NC_135777.1:20719235-20886478 GCF_028453695.1 Augochlora pura | reverse complement strand
AATTGATGCATAATATAATATTAATTATTAATTCTGTTGTTCTAGCATTAGTAGCGTTTCTATGTTTCTTATTTTCTTTCTTAAATATTGAATTTTTTTTAAAGATTTTAATTCTGAAGAAATGTGATAAAAATATCCATAACGTTTATTACTATATACATTCTATGTTTTAGGGTACATGCTCTATAAACGCATGGCAAATCATAGTTTACCAACCGAGAACTAAACCCATAAGATCATAATTATTCGATGTCGAATAGGCAATCAAGTATTTTATATAAACAAATCACAGTCAACTCTTCCCAAGTACACGCTCTTAACAATTTCATGGCGACCATATCGCCAGAGCGATTCGAATCCTTACGTTCGCCTTACATCCTCCGTACGTCTCTCCTTGGATCCAATGGAAAGCTGATAATTTCAGCTGGATGCTGGAAGATTGGAATTTAGATGGAAAGTTTGTAACTTCGGATCAAAATGGACTCGGGAGCCACTATTCAAGAGCTAACAGTTGAAATTACATTTATGTAAAGCTGGGTAGTAAGTGTAGCACGTAAAGCGAATGCGTGTAGTTCAGAACAAAACTTAATCTCGAGTGTAAAATACATATAGTCGATGTTTTCAGAAAGAGTTAATATTTATACAAAAAATGAAATTATAATTGGAATTTAGGCGAGCTGTATCTGCTACCCTTTTTGGTCGTCGAGTTAATCAGTCGTTATAGAGACGCTCGCATAAAAGTACGGTGACTCATATATTGTAATTTTATAGTTACTATTCCATAATTCTAACACGAATAAAATCTAAAATAAAATCTATTAATAGTAATCAACTATTCAAGTCTCTTTATTGAGAATTCGGAGCCTTTGGAAATCAAGAAAAATGAAGTTGTATGTCATTACTGACTGCAAGTAAATTGCCGTGCAAGAGTTTAATGCCACAAGGTGTAACACTGACCTTTCACCACAAGACTACTCTTACATCGATCCCAATTACCACCACCTGAAGCCAGCCGAGAATACTAAGCGACAAATAAACGCGATATAAATATTCATAATTGATTTTCCGCCGAGTAAAAAGCGACGTTTAAAAAAACATTTACGAACACTTCCACAAGAAATCCGAACGTCTTTGTTACTCGTACAGACGCTGTCAAAACGAATCCTGACGCTTGTACGATCCTTAATTTTCCGTCGAAGTCATTAAGCCCTCTCGTCAATGTTCCATTGTTTCGTAACGGTAATCCCGTTCCCGAGAACGGGGATTGTTCTTTCTCCTGTCCCCCTCCTCCTCGAGCAGAGCTTACGATAATAGAAGGACAATACTAAATACCTTGATCTGCAATTACAATGGGCTACTTAGCGTCCTATAAATCACAAAGTGGGGCGCTCGCACTCGTCGAATTAAAGGAATCATTCTTTCCGCGCCGAACGGAATAAGAAAACTTTTCGCGTCGCCCCACCCCCTCCCCCTCCCCTCCCACCGACGTCCGAACTCGTCGCGTCCCTTCCTGTCCCCGAAGTTGCCGCGGAAAGGACAGCCGGAATTGGTGGCTATTTAATTAGCTACTCGGAGAGACGAGATCGAAACCCCTTTCTTCCCCCTCGTTTTATAGCCGCGGATTTCTTCGGCGGAATAATATGCGAGACCGGGTTCGATAATTAGTTTTCGGGGACACCGGGCTTCGCGAGCGTCGAAATTGTCGCGTAAATATCTCCGACGCTTTGACAAATCCTTTCGGATGGTGGTTGCAAACGAGGCCGCTGGTGGATAAGACCAGCACGCGTTTCATTCACCCTTTGCGTTACGGCTCCTTTCACGCTGCGTTGATTAGCAATTATTTATTTTTAATATTTTTATTAATAGTTCATATTTAGTAGACCTGGAGTGTTTATCACGAATCTGAATCATTGTTATAGTGCAAAAGGTTAATGGCTTGATTACGGAGGACTGGTATACCGAGTCATGAGAATTCTCAGTTTTTTTGGTATCGCGAATTATGATTAACATTGATATCGGATTATTCGAGAATTAATTACGTTTATTCACCGACCAACTTTTCTAATTTTTTAACCAGCCAAATTTATTCTAACAGCAACGTTCTTTTTCAGCTACCCCATCAAATATGGAAACATTCTCGGCGTATTTTGCATTTTATTACAAAAATTGTGTAATGTATGTATATGTAGAAGATGCGTCGACGGAGGGTGAATATTTTCGACACAAAGAAGAGATCATTCTTAGTATTCTCAACTGTCACGCAAAAACAAAGAAACCACTTAAAATTGAAAAACCTACAATCAGATAAAATAGTTAAAAATTCTCACAATAAAACCTAAATGAATGCTTTAAAGATCCTATAGCAAATGTGCTATATAAATAGTGAATTTGCAATTTACATAAATGCAAAACCGAGGAGACATTAGAAAAATGTATGAACTATAAAACAAAAGATTCCTGGTTTCTAACAATGTTAAATTTTATTGAAAATGTTCATTTTGTATGAAAATCTGATAGATCGCTCTATTGTCTCTAATCGAACCGAGATATTAAGTTACGAAACTTGGTTGCCAGATTAATTTCGCCGATGCGACGAGTGGATTTTCTTGCGGGCGAATCGATCGCACTTTATGCAGTCCCGTGGCGCTGTACATAGCCCGCCGAATAAACTCTCGGACGGTTGCATTGAAGCTGCTGATAAATATGTATCGTAAATCCATACAGGGGATGGTAGATTTCTATATAGTGTACGAGGACAGTCGGTTTACGGTGTTGAGGACAATGTTTTATAAAGTATAATTTTACTGCTCACGCCGAGGGAGCTGAAGAGAGACGGAGAAGCGAAAGGGTGAGAGAGAAAGAGAGAGAAAGAGAGAGAGAGAGAGAGGGAGAGAGAGGGAGAGTGGCGACCCTACAAAATGTACGGTTTATGTCGCACGGTCGTTTAACTTTCAAAAGCCATCCTAATATCATGGACATCGGACGAATCGATAAACCGTCGCGCCGCTTCCGGCTCCATTAATTGCCTGTAAATGTTGAAATTGATTTTTTAACTGCCCCACCCTCCCCACGCCGATAGCCTCGCTTAAACGTTTACGGTCCATGCGTCGTTTAAATAATTATTACTTTAAAGCTACGTTCTTCCAGTTTCGTGCTTTTTTTTCCAAGTAGACAATATCCATTGAACACTTTGCTTCCGCGTTTAAAGCGCCGTAATTAACCTAATTTTTTAAAAGTATTTCTCGATAGTAAAAGCTTGTTTCACTGCACGTTAAAACTTGTCGTCGATGCTTGGTAATTATTATACAATTAATACAAACTACGCTCTGCAAGTGTATATGAGACATTCGCCATTTAAAATGTGTTATGTAATAAATTCTGTTTGCAATTTATAAATTCATACGATTTTACATATTTTTGAAACAGTAATTTGTAATATAATAATCCTTTTAATTCCGATTTTATAAGATTTATTGAATTTTATGAGTATGAAACTTGAGCCGTGTAACTCGTGCAGCTGTTACGCTTTTAGCAGTTATTAAAATATAAACGATAATGCAAAAATGATTTTGAAACGTGATATGACAACTCCAGAGTCGCCGCTCCGGTATAAATGGACGGAGATCAGTTTTCTTTCTCTAGGAATTCATTTCAAATACTAAAATAGTATTTTGCTTCGACGTTGTGATATTTCAAAAATGTATATATTATTCGAGCTCGATCTTTCGAATGAATTTAATCAAATTAAAACGGAATTAAATATTTCCTAACAGTTTTACCGATTTTTTTGTTTCGAGCAGATGTTATAATTTCCAACGATTTGTAAAAAGCAACGAGCGAGATTCCGCTCGAGCAACGGACAGAGGTAAAAGGGGGGTGGGGTATCGTCGAGGATCGTAAATTTCGAAAAGTACAACTCGCGTGACCGTATCCTCGAAACAGGATGTAGCTTGCGGTTGCTCGAGGATCAGCAACCCTGGCCGGTCGACGGCGAAAAAGGGGGTGGTCGGAATTAGCCCAGCTGGCAAAAATTGCCGGGCAGAAGCGCGCACGGCAACCCGGAAACGGCGTTTAATAAACGGCACGACCGCGGGAACTTTTTCACAATTATGAGAAAACAGAGCGTAATGCGGTCGGCCGCGCAGGGGCCGAGATCTCGGCTACGAGTGCATTTTAAGTAGTTTCTGCGGCCGTGGACGCTGCGCGAAATTAGAAAACGGCCGTGCGCGTGCATTCGGTGCCGGACGATTCGTGGCGTTCTCGCGTCGATACACGACCGAATTAAAGCGCATTAAGGCCGATAAGAATTTTATGCGCGCGCCCCCCGGATCGCATTGGCATTCGCCTCGCGTTTTGCATATTTCGTATAATATATTCGCGCGGGGCTTTTATAAACAACGGTATAATTAATCTTTGATTCTGCGCGTATCGGCGGAGAAATTTGAAAAATATATATGGGCGTTTACGTATTCGCGGTGGTAATTATTTTTATTTACAATTCAACGACGGTCGCGATTGAAAGTTTAATTAACTTCATTTGCAGACGGGGAATTGTTAAACCCTGTTGCTAATAACAAAGGATAAGGTTCGTTGAAATAACCGTCGGTTCAAAATAAGGGAAATAGTGCTGCCATCTGCTGTAGGAGATGCTAAACGATTTTGCGGGAAACTTAAGAGCGAAGGTACTACACAGTTCAAACCACTATCCTTATTAAAGACTCGTTTCTTTATATTAGAACAATATGTATTAAAACTTATATTAATACCACGCAGTACTGTACCAACATTTAATTTTAATCAGACTTTAAATACCATCCATCTATATTACGATTAATTGGTTCTACGTTGTATCGAAATCGTGTTAAAAAATACCTAGAAATAATATATGAATTCCATATTATATCGAAACCGTGTTCCCAGAGTGTATAACTGTGTCACCGTGTTATAGAATGGTCGACTGTACTATCACATTAAAGTTAAGTAACTATAACATTTGTCTAATAATTTGACCAATAGAAAATGTCTGAGGTAACATACTTCACATGTCGACATTTTGTTGGCTTGTAATCCAATTCGATAAATGAGTATAACACACCTACAACCAGCATTGTTAGTTCATTGAAGCACAATTGTCAAATTACGATTATAGTATGATACCAGTTTTCGGTTTTGTGTAATGATTATTGAAACAATAACCTGTTAATAGAATAACCCATGTTGCAAAGACACAAAAATATTAATGCGTTATAATAAAGAATACGTACTTACCATATAATGTGCCGGTCTCTCTTGCAAACTTCTCGAACATGATGCACAAAACTAACAACTTTCAACTCACATTAATTAATTAAAATATTGGACGAACCGCATCTTGCACAAACACCGGTTTAAAAATGAGATCAAAAGACACGCGCAAGGGTTTTCTCAATCGTGAAACTGAACGGTGGCGCCATTCGGCGGCGACACGCGTAAGCTTCAACGCCGTACGAAACTCTTTCAAACTGCGATACTTGGAAACCAATAAAATTTTGATAAAAACTTAATTCCCTTAATTATATCAACTATATAAACGGCATAAAAATCGCAGTTGGTAAAATCGTGAATTATAAATTCTGCTATAAACTTGAAAACGAGTCCGCTTAATTTTCCATAAAATTAAATTTTATTAAATCCATTCATCGTTGTTTTTTTTTACAAGAACACGACGCTTCATCGCGTGTTTGTAGTATAAAAATTAATTTACATGCTCGTTAAGGGGAAACAATGAGAAAAGGTATTAAGCTCGAGTTATACTTTATTCCACGGTTAACGGGGAATGCGGATCGACACAGTAGCTCCTCCTCCTCTCGCAAGCGTCGTAATTACTTTCCGTGTAACAAGGGGGAGCGAACTTATTAAACTTACAATAATTAACAAACATATATATATATATACTTTTTTTTTTATTACTAGAAAACAATTTTTTGTTCGGTCTCTGAGCGTAAAAGATCGTAGAAGGCGCAGGATTGCCGAGCGATTACGTTCACGCGGTGCCCGCCGATCTATGACGACGAACGAGATTCGCCCCCTCGATTATTATAATAACGAATAAATAATTATTATAATAAAAAAAAAAAAAAAAAAACATTCACGCCGTGCCCGACATCGTAAATCGTTCGCGAAAAGTTCGGCACGCCTACGTGTTCCCGCGCGTCCAAAACGTAACTAGAATTTGTGCAACTAATCGCGACAGAATAACATATAGCACCTGAACTTCGAGGAACCACCGTGACCGCGAAACTTCGCGATTCCAAAAGCTCTCCGGACCATTAACGAATATAAATAACCCCCCACTTCGTCGCCGCGAACCCGTTCCACGCGAGATCCTGACGGCGATTAAATATGCCCGCCGTTTCATCGCGACAGCCTCCCCCCCTCGAAGTTGACCAGATTTCCACGGTGACGGTCGTTCGTTACAAGAAAGCAAGGACGGTAGGAAACAAAAATGAGATAGGAATGCTTAAATCGTTAACGTACAAAGGGCGTAATACAAAACTTAAAACAACGTGTAGCGCGCGCACGCGCGCGCACACCTCCTCGGCGTTTCGTTAATGTCGACGCAGCCTTCTTTCGGATCGACGTCATCGAAACGATCGCATAATTCACTTACGCAGAGCACCTCGCGCGACTCGAACACTTAGGGGAATCCGATGCTATTTTAAAACGTGTTAACACTTTATTTGCCGGAAGCCTGTCAATAGCTTTCCAAGCGCTGAACCGTGTCCAAGGGAAATCCGATAATTTAATGGAAATAATAATCTAAATATTTGTCATGAATCATGCATGGGGCGTTACTCTAGTTTCTGTACAATTGTTCGAGCAAATTCTCGTCTTGTGATCTCCGATTTCAAATTGATATTTAAAAATCTCCGATTTAAAATTGATATTTAAAAATCTTCGACTTTAAATCGATATTTAAAAATCTTCGATTTTAAATTGATATTTAAAAATCTTCGATTTTAAATTGAGATTTAAAAATCTTCGATTTTAAATTGATATTTAAAAATCTTCGATTTTAAATTGACATTCAAAAATCGGCGTTCAAATTGGTATTTGAAAATCGTCGTTTAAAATATTTAAAATCGACGATTTTTTCCTCAAGGTTCCACGCTTCCTGTTCGGCGAATCGCGTGACGCCACTCGAAAAACGCGAAACGAATGGCGGAGCGCGATTCCAACGGGATTGAATTAAAGCGGTCACGGGATAATTGGGATTAATGCCTCGGACCGGTAATCGGGGCGAGAAAGTTTGATTAATTCGACCGGGGAGCACCGCGCGATCTCCGGAGCTAGTTAACTGTAATTGCGATCTTTCCCGCGGCGAAGTACGGTCGACAACGGGCCCGGAAAAATCATCAGCGAGTTAAATAAAAGGCTCTTAATAAATATAGCTGACGCGGACGGGTTCGACCGCGATCGCGTGGGCTCGTTACGCTTCTCTCGCGACGCACAGCGGCTGATTTTCATAGAAAGCGGGACGAAAAGATATTCTCCCATCAGTGGAAAATTGTTAGGTAGTTTGATTAATTATTATCTCACACGTATAATTAATAACTATCGTAGTTTATGTTCACTAGTAAGTTGAAAATCAATTTCAGAAAAAGGTAAAATTATTCAAAGTAGTTTAAAATTATTCAAATTTTGATAATCTTTTTATTATATCAAAATATGCTCCGAATTGTTTGAAAACTAAATAGCCATCTAATCTTGTGCGATAGGTAGATAGAAACAGTAGAAAAATGATATGAAACTTCGATAATTATGTTACGTTATTTTTGACCTACAAGACACGTTAAGAGAAAGAACAAACTTCAATTTCGCTTCAGTTTGTTGCATATTGAGGTAGACAACTTTTGCACCGCGTAACTAGAAACGCGACGCGTGCATTCATAAACAAGTTACGTCTAATATTGTTGCCATAAAGCGTTTTCGAATGATAATGATTTCCCGTCCCGTTTTTAAAAGCAACCGGCCGCTGTGCGACTTGGTCCAATTAGGGACGCCTCTCCCCGGTTAATTGTCCTCGATCAATTAAGAACTTATTGTCGCTAAACTACGAAGAACGTGGAGGTAGCGCGTCAACCGGGAATTATAGAAACGCTGCGAAGGTTTTCCCCGAGACTGTAGATCTTGCTCGCTCGTATATTTACATCGTCCGCGCGCCGTGTTCATTGTGTGCCTGTAAAACGGAAACTGCGCGCGGAATGCGTTCAGACTGCTAGGTGACTGCGGAACGGCTCCCCGAAGATACCGACCGGTAGAGTCTTGGGGAAAAAAGAAACACGCGGTACTCCGGACGGCCACGATAAACCGCGGCGATCCACCGGGTCGTTCCGAAACTCCGCCATGGAAAAGGCTTCCCGCTTCCTCTGCTGCGCAGCCGACACCTCGCGCGATCGTATTCTTAGTTAACAGGTAATTTACTGGCAAGTGGAGGGCTAACCTTTGAGAAGATTAGTTCTTTCGCGGCCGCGCGCGCGCTGATCTCCTCGGCGCGCGGAAGAACTCGGTCAACGGTCAACGGAGAGGAGTTACAGCACCTTTCATGATCTCGCGTTGATCCGCGGATCCTCCGCGAAGCTCGTCCACCGAACAAATCGTGCCAGCGAAACGGTCTCGTGTCGCGATGCTGTTCGTCCGCGGCGGACCTTCGAATCTCTTTAGGACGATGGGCTCTAGTTCCGTTTGCTGGAGTTGATCAGATACTTGCAGCAGTGCGTCAGCAGGTGTTTCTCACCGGTGACGTCGTGGGGGACGTTCGTCGGGCTGGTGGACTCTCTGGTGTATATGTCCAAGCCGTATTGACCTTCCTCGGGGAAGCTGATCGAGAATGTGACCACGTCGTCGTCGGCGATCGAGTGCGTTACGTATTTCGACAGACGCTTCTCCTCTATGCCGTTCTTGTGCAACGTCGCCATGAAGTCGGTCAGCGGCCTTGACATCCGGAATTGGATCTCCAGCTCACGGCCCGCGAACACCAGAGCCTCCTACGATCGATACGATATGTTAGATGACTGGATATTGAAAGACTGATTTGGTACATTTGATATTTGCTGATTTATTTGGTAACCTCTTTGATTAGACTTCCAATATACGCGTTCAAGTGAAATAGAAAACTGTGGAGGCGTTGAAAGAATTTAAAAACATTGTTACTATATATTTATCAATACTATATTACTTTATATTTTGCTTCCTCGAATTTTTCAGAGTCAGAAGAATTCGCGAAGTAATACTAATAATAATAATATCTAGTAGAGAATAATTAAAATATTAGGAATTGTTACTTGTACAATTTTCTTTTTTCTTATGACCATATCAAAGTTCAAGCAAGTCAATGGAGTGAAAAAAGAACGCATTTCGCTTCGGAAAAACGTTCGCAATTGGCGAGTTTATTGAATGAGCTGTAACCGAGGAATTTCGGTATTTTAGGTTGGCGCTGGCTCCGGCGATGTTCGGCGCGTGATTTACCTGATCAGTAATTGGTATAAGGCCAAAGAGTCTTGTAGCCTTCGTCGGCCCCCATTCGCCGCTGGCGCAGTCTGGCAGTGGTACCATCACCGTCTGCAGCTCCTCGCAGGCGATTTTAAACTTGCAGA
This sequence comes from Augochlora pura, assembly GCF_028453695.1. Taxonomy (NCBI): domain Eukaryota; kingdom Metazoa; phylum Arthropoda; class Insecta; order Hymenoptera; family Halictidae; genus Augochlora; species Augochlora pura. The sequence goes on along the minus strand of NC_135777.1, from coordinate 20,876,843 downwards.
CGCTCTTGAACTTCATCGGCTCGCCGGTCAAATATTCTTTCGGCGTCACGGCGTTCGCGAAGATGTCCAGTAGAAAAGCGCCCGAGCAGGGCGCGTGCACTCTGAACGCGACTATGTTGCCAACTACGGACTGCGAACACAAGGATTTCATACAAATCGGTAACAACAACGGCGAGGAAGTCGCAACTATTTCGTGAAAGTAATAGGACGAGATTAATTTGAAGGGAGGGGAGAGAGCTAAGCTTTAAACAGCAGCCGACCTATTCAGGCCGGTAGGGTTACACGGCAGAGACCTGTTTAGAGGAACGTTATTATTATTGCAAATAGCAAACTTCGTCGTCGCTCGAATAAACGTACAAACAATCCCTTTGTGCTCGGCACCTGGCTAATTAATTTCAGTTTCCCGGCGATTAATTAGCAGGGAACTGTCGTTAAGCAACTTTTCTCTTTCAGACCGGAGGAAGGCGCTTTGTATTGTTAGGTGCAGCTTTTGCCGGTGGAGGGGAGGGTGGGTCGTCGTGCAGGTAATTAACTACGCAAACCCAGAAGAATTTCATTTCGTCGGGGCGTGTTCGATCGATCCGCGGCGAATGATTACCTGCATGACGAAGCGCTTCAACGACACGCCGTCGTATCCGTCGCCGTCGTTGTCGTAGAACTTCAGGTTATAGTGAAAAATGAGGGACGACTGCATGTGGGCCGGCATCGCTATCCTGACCGTCGCGGCGCCGGTCGAGTCCGTGTACATAACGGCGTTCGTGTTCGTGTCCGGGAAGTAGAGGCCGTACCTGTCGACATTTGCATAAATTGTGACGATTTCTTTCTCGCGCCGGATAAATTTCGGACGGCAAATATTTGGGGCCGGCCAAATAGTTATACGGTGATTTCGCACCGCGAATCTTCGGGTGAACACGACGTCTCACCTGAAGAACGACGACTCACCTGAAGAACAACGATCGCACGAAAGGCAGCTCCTCGAAGTCTTTCAGCGAAATCGGTTGTTTGAGCAATTGCCACTCCTCTTGCAGCGGGAAGAACTCGTAGATGAATTCCCGCGGGTCCGTCAAGAAGTAGTGGTCGTCGTACTCGTATCTGAACATTTTAAACAATCGATTTGGTACGCAATTGTTATCGAAACCATTCAAACTGCCGCCTCGAAAAGGTGAGAGTTCCGAACACGCGAAACATTTCGGATGCGAATACGCAGCCGGCATTCTTCGGGCCAGCACTTTGACCGAAGAATGCGAAGATCTTGTGCAAATATTGTCTTCGTTATATCCGAGCGGAAATAGAGAGGCGAAGTAAATGAAATATTCTTCGCTGAACACGTGTCCCGCAAACATTACACCGTGGCTGTTTGCGAACGGAATTTCGAACAGTTAGAGGGAATAACAATTACGAGATTGCTAATGTGTCCTGGAGAGAACAGTTCGTCGGCTCCAATAATTGGACAGTTATTTGGTACACTTCTGCAGGACAAACAATAACCGGGCTGCAGATTTTCAGGCGAAATAAAAATTGTCTGCGTCGGTTGCAGACAATAGAAACTGAATAGCTGGTTTATCGTTAATGATAAATTAAAAATACATCGACATTTTTAAATGTCTTTGATCTTTCTATTATTGGAAATTGCGGGTATTCAATTTTGCTATTTTATAAAATCCGTAATCTATTCATAACATTAAGAAAATATTTTTTAATAAATTGTCGCGCTGCTCTTTTCGTACAGTTTTCGCGTATGAATAGACAGTGGCTATCGATTATCAGTCTATAGTAAAATAATTCTTCGACTACGATCACATTTTCCGTCAAAGGCAGTTCGGCTGAATTTCGATGATCACCTGAGACTGTCGTTCTTGGCTTTGGGTTGTCCAGGACGAGGAACTTCTTTGGCATTGACGAGATGTCGCGCTCCCCAATTGCACTGAACGAATCTCCACGCACCGGCCACGTAGACCGCGTTCCAGCTGTTCCGGAATCGGTTGTCCTCGAAACACACCCCCGGCTGGTAGCCAGCCGATTTGCTGTAACCCTTTATGACCACGCAATGCAACCCCGCGTAACTGCGAAACGAAATCAGAAAAAGCTTCGGTTACCCAGAGTCCTCTCTATTCGATAAGCGTGTACACAGTTCGCCGCGGTTCCGAATTTCACGGTAACAATACCTGCACAGTCGCTTGAACAGAACGTGGTAGCTTTCGGTCCCGTGTTTGATACCTCTCAACAGACCCATAGGCGTGTCGCCGCGCAGATTCTCATCGAACTGCATAGTGTTCAGATTCTTCACGGTGATCCATCGGAATATCGTCCTCGCCTTCTCTATGTCCGATCCGCATCTGCTCACCAACTGTCGCACCAGGTCCGTGAACGTTTTTTGATCTTCTTGGGCCACCTGATTTATTGCCGGAGAAAGAGAAAGGGGTGTGAAGATCGGTAAGTCAATCCCTGTACCTAATCTACGCGGTGTTCTGCCAATAGACGTCGGGTGTGTTTGCGCTATAAATCGTGGGCAATGGGAGGAGGATCGTTCCGGGACTCGTGGAGGTTTTACCCACCCTAACGTAAGGGTACGTCCCTCCGGCAGAGATAAGGGTGACTGCCATTTGAATGTAGGAACGTGTCGGACACTTCTTGTTCGTTGAATGGCTCTTGTCGAGCGAACAGGCTCGTTGAAAAATTAATATTAGCTTCCGGACTGTGGTTCTGTCAGGTAACCAAGAGTGCAAGTGCTTTCAGATTCTCGGATTTATTAGAAGTTTTTGGAGATGTGCAATTATTTATTTATTTGGCTGTTGTTGTAATAAGTCGCCTGCTAATTGTTTTAGGATATTCTACAAGAAAGGGATCTATTTATTTTACACCTACATTTCCACTGAAGAAAACTATTTTGAATTATGACTCGCATTTATTAAAAAATTATTTGTAAGTGGACAATTCATAAAATCATGGCAACTGTGTCAAAGGTTGAATTCTGATACAGCTTGATTATTAAAAAATTATTTATGTCCGAATCAAATATTTCATACGCTATTTTCTGTGACCTATTTCTCCGTTTTGAATAAAACAGCACATAAAACGAAGCAAATTTAGCACGAAGAATTGTATATCACGATTAGTTTGAAAATAAATCGACGGTCTAAATTTTCAGCTGATTAAAATGTTAACTGTCCGCGAACGCGTTAGTATCCGTCGTTTTTCCTCCGCAGGGTCGCGAAAGTGTGACACCGTAGTCCATAAGTGCCGGGGATACGTCTTCCCCGGTGAAGATCGTAAATCGATTACCGGACGTCGCGCACGGTGGAGCGGATAAGAGGAGCCGTTATATCGCGAATATATGAAAATATTGACGCCGATTCGGAGCGAGCCCCTTTAAAATTCCGCGGCGGTAACAGGCGGCGGCGCGCGGGGCGTCATCGTGTACGGGGCTTCCTCCCCCCCGATATATTACATTTGCGGGGAAAGATCCGCCGTTAAAAGGGAACCTACGCCGCGAGCTTACCGAAATAGCTATCTGATCCATGTCAGCAAACTCCAGAGGATCATTGTAGATGTGATACTTGGCCAGGGCGGGCGGCTGCGGGGGCGGCGCGCGCGACGGATAAGGCATAGGCGGCGCTTCCTGGGCATAACCGTCCCCCTCGTCGAGATACAGGCTCTCCTGGCGCATATACTCGCTCCTCGCCTCATTGATCAGCTCCAGCATCTCGGAGCTCTGTTTCTCCACCAGCGCGGCGGTCGCCGCCCTAGAAATTGATCAGGAGTTACGAGCGGCTCGCGCGTGAACCGCGGCCGAGGTGGGGCTCACGGTCGTTACGAAATTCACCCATAAAGCGGGAACTTCCGCGTCGCCTTTGAATAAATAACCTAGGAAGGTTCTCTCCGCCGCCCGGGGAACGACGGGAATACGTAATTAACGGGAATCGCGGTGATATCCGTCTCCGCGGCACCCGACACACACACACACACACGCGCGCGCATATGAACGCACACAGGATCCCGGACCCGCCAACCTATCGCTCGGTTTGCAATGGAGACCGTGGTTTAATTCATAACAATCTCGCGGTGGATTTTAATTACCGCCGACCGCGGGAGGAGTTTGTCGACTGTGTAATCCCGTTGCCTCCTCGGATGAACCCTTTGCAAATTTGCAGGTTACGCGGGGCGATGTTATACAAGATGTTGCATTAATGCCGGGGTCCGCGCCGCGCCGGCAGGAATTTTAAACAGCAGGATATTAATTTTGTTGCGGGTCATTAGCCATCTGCTGCACGCGACGCGAATCTGCTGTTGTCTGACAATGCGGCAATAAGCGGCGTTTCCAATTAAACGCGAAAACCCGTTCGAAGCTTTTTGCGCCGCGTGAAATGTAGAAAGATTCTTCAAAGTTCCATGGACCGAAGAACTTGTACGATATTCTGACATTGTACATTTTGTAGTTTTAACCTCTTAGGCACCTGCGCGCCACTATAGCGGCTTTCGTGCATGTTCCGTGCTTGACTTAATTATTTTATTAATTATTAAAGGAAACGATTAAAGTGAAATTGTGTGTGTACAGTACAGTAAAAAAAAGTATGTATGTAATTAATACCATATATATGGTATAAATATATATTAACCCCTTGCACTATAATAACGAGTCAGACTCGTGGCAGAGCTTTCATGCAAAATCTACTAACTATTAATATTATCAATTTCTTCTAAATCGAAATTAAATTTAATTCTTCTGTGATCAAAGCTTGAAAAATTGAATTAAATAAAAATAGCAGGCGAAACAACAATTGTCTAGTTCTATTATTAAAAATATTAAGAACAAATGAGTGTTGATCAGCGCAGCATGAAGGGAGTCATAGTGCAAGGGGTTAAGAAAAAATGGTAATTTAGTTACGAAAAACTTCATTCGCGCAAAATCCAGCCGTGCCTAAGAGGTTAAACATGAGCGATATAATTTGTACTACATTTATAGTCATTTAGACTTCCAAGATTGCAAGTACTTTTTCATGGAACATGTCGCTGTTTCTTTTTATAACGACGCCGAGAACGAGCGAAGAGAACGCCGGCTGAGAACGCAGATTTCGTTTCGGTTCCCGTTCCGCGTGCAAAGTGAAAAGCGCGGTCCCAAAGGGTAACCCCGTGTGTCGGTAGCAACATTGTAACGCTTTCATCGGAGCTAACGAGTGTAATCCGAGCACGGTATGGAATCAGTTTAATTAGGTAATGAGTACCGTTCGTGTTCTATTATTTTCCGCGTGAGACTTTCCTTCTTCTTGTCCCTGCGGAGAGTCATGTTCTTCTCCAAGTCCTCCTTCTCCTGCTGAAATTGTTGGGTTCGAACTCTACCGACTTTTTCGCCTTCCCATCTGGCCGACAGCTGCTCCAGCTCCTTCTCCCATTCGTCCTGCGGGCCGAGAGAGAAACGCGGGACTGTTATAGGTGGTTCGCGCCGCCGACGCGGTTTTAATTAATAAGCGAGAGAGAGAGCATCGGCTAACGACGGCTGATCCGCCGTGCTAATTGATAATACGCACTCGGAACTCCTCGCGGATCCTCCTGTCCTCCTCCTCGCGGTGGTGCGCGAACTTTCGGTACAGGTCGTCCTCCTCTTTCCGGTGCTTCATCTCGAGACGCGTCTGCTCGTCCCGATCCTGGAAATCGTGTAACATGGTTAGCATTGTGGTGACACGGACATCGTAATTCGCATTGCTTTGGGTCTCCAGATAAGTTAAGATGGCGGATTTTTAAGATGATGAATTTTTCTTTTTATGCGCATGATCAAATTGCGGATTTTTATGCGCTCAAGATAAAAATTATTAAACGCGAGACAGTGAGAGCTACAAAAAAATTTTAATGCACAGCCTACACCTGGCACGGCAAAATTGACTATTAACTAGCGACTTGAGCAAAAAGCTATCGCACGTCGAATTATAGACTATAATAGCTCCCTTGACGTATTCCAGGTTCGTTCAAAGTCTAAGAAGAAATCAGTCCAGAGAATAAAAGACCCGTTATGCAGACCCCGATAGGGAAAAACCATACTGCCAGCCGTGGTTCAAGCCAGATAAAATGAGTATCGGTTGTAATAAAAATCGCGAAAGAAGGCTTCATTGTGTACACCTTCCGCGAAGGATCGACCCCGGCGAAACAGTTCGAACCGCGCGGCCCAAACTAGTCGAATCCGGCGGGCAGGCAGCAATTAAACGTCTTCTTCGTTCCATCAAAAAGCCCGAGACCGCACCTAAACGTTCGAAGGCGTTTCCAGTTTTTGTCGGGTTTACTTTCACGCGATGCTTTCCTTCTGCCCCGGCACCGGAAACGACAGGTTCTACGGACCCGCCGCCGACAAATTGAAGCAATCACGGCGAGAACGGCGGGGGAAAAAAACGTGATACAGTTCCATTGTACTAATTCGCTCGGACGATGTTCGGTCGGTCGGCGTAGAAAACCCGAGGGGGATGGAGAAAAAAAAGAAACGATGACGGCCCGCGGCTGTCAGCGCGCCTCAAGGTGCCTCAGATTTGGCGTTTCATTGCGCAAGCGATTTCCTGCGCGGGCCCCGGTCGCGTGTACAAACGGAGGAGAGGCCCACGCTACAGTTGCGTCATGCCGGTGCCACGTTATTGCGTGAAATAACCGCAAATAAGGACAATGTTAGAGAGCATTGACATTTCCGACCGAGCTAGCTGCGTTCTTTCGAATGATCCGGCCGGCGGAGCGCTGCAGCGATGCTTCTCAAATACTAAATGGAAAAAAAAATAAAATTGCCTAATATAATATTGCGAAATATGTTTCGGAGAAATTTTGGAAGGAATTCGATTATGTTAGAGATATCGTAAAAATGGTAAATGTATAATTATTTTTATCGTATTACGTCCAACGTATTAAAAAAATTAAAAAAATGTATTTTTCAAAAGAACCAAATTAGCCAAAAACGATAACCCATTTATTAAATCTGTGATTTTTCATACTTTCACTTTTCCCTCTATTACGAAGACGCGGAATTATTTTTCTGTATTTCCGATAAATTATAAAAGAATACACATATTCATTTTTAAACGTGCCTCTAATTTCAATAAAACTATTTTCAATTAAAAATTATAATCTTCCAATAATAATTTGAAAAATTAAAATATACATCTCGCATTAAGCTCATTTCGTCTACTTCCTTTGCTTAAAATTTAATAATTTCCATAAAAATAATAAACTCGAGTTCTATAATAAGACAAACATAACTAAATGCACGAGAGGTCATTTGCAAGCTCATCTTCAATTTTTAATAAGTAAAAATCGGGTTCTCTAAGCAGTCGATCGCTTACGGTCGAAATAATTGCACCCCTCGTAAATGAACACAGATCCCGCGGTCTAGATAGTAGCGTCGGATATTTATATTTTTAATTAATTGTAAATGCTCTGCGACTACACGCCGGTATCGTTGCATGTAACGGGGATGCAACAGGCGAATTTATGCAGCAACTCGGTCGTTCGAGTCCGACGAAGCATGTAATCACGAATCTATTTTCCAGAAGAAGATTCTGGTCGTGATCCGACGGGTCGAACAGAATTATTTATTCATTACTTATCGAACAATCTATACTATAATAAGGCTGTTCCTATTATACGGTACGAGTAAATAAGAAAATAACAATGTAATATAGAAAATGAGAACGGTTTGGTTTCAGAATGAAAAGAGGATTTTTTCAATTATTTTATCCGATGTTATTATTGCAAACAATTCTTTAGCTCTCGAGTAATAAAAAATATAGGAATGCCTTTCGTATCGATAGCACAGTTGCGAAAAGAACAGTGATTTTCCTAATAATCGAGTAACAGAACGCAAGAATTGATATTGCATTTTCTTTATCATTTAATCGCTATGTTAATCATTATTACCGTGTTTGTACGTTTAATTTTCGAGTTCGCGACGATCGTCGATTTGTTTCTGCGTATCTCGCCGCTCGCGTCTGAAACGAGCCGCTAAGAGATCCACGCGCGCTTTCGAGACGACGTGAAAGCGAGCTAACAGGATTAATTCGGTCAATCTGTTAGCCCGCGTCATCGGGGAAGCTATTTTCTTTGATTTTCCGTCGCGTGACTGGTTAACCAAGAACACGACCGTCCCAAGTGCCCGTTCCTGTTTGCGTTTTCCTGCGAGCAAGGGAACCCGCCATGTTTAATTCCCGTAGCGTCCGCGGTGAACGATCGTGATGTCGATTTTACCGAAAGCCACCGGCGTCCCGTCGCATTTCGTTGCGTGTCGATGAGGCGTAATGACAGCGGCTGCATTCGCTATCGGAAGCCTATTCTTATTCGCCCGTAAAAATGATTCGAAACCGTCTCAGGTCGCCAAACGATTTCGCTTTCGTCGGACGCCATTATATTCGCTAATCGCTGTATTTATTGCTGCCGGACTGTTGTTAGAATAGGCTAGGGAAAACCGGTTATTCTGAGACGACCAATTGCTGTGCGTAATTAACATTATATTTATCGAATAAGACATATTAAACTGTTATATTAAAAAGTGAAGGAAATAAAAGGATACTACAATTTTATACCTCTCGTTCAGCAAATAAACAAACCTTTTTATTCCACTCGAGTGCAAAGGGTTAAATATGAATAAAATATGATTTTAAATATGAACATAAATAACCTTAAACTTTTGCAGTCGTAGCTATTTTAATTCGAAATCCAAGATATATTTTCTGATCTACGATATTTCCATTATATATGATTTATTTAAACATAAACCAGTTTAATAAAGTAAGATTTATGTATAAATCGATGCAGTAATTTTTAGTGATGCCTCGTAGTTGAAATTAAAGTGGAAAGAGTTAATTATGCCCGTAAACAAGCCAAAGGCCCAGCAATTGATCAGCGAGCGGCTTCGCTACCCTGGCCCCGTCCAATTATTGAAAAAAAGTCGCGGAACCGCCAGGTCCAGGATAATGGGCTAGAGGCTGCGGCGACCACCAAAAACGGAAGGAAGGAAAGTAACAATAGGGCCTGGTTAGGCTGATCCACGATCTAGGCGAGCGAACCCGATTAGCATCCGCGTATCGTTCGTTCACAAAGGCGCGTGAGAGGCTCGCCACAATTGCTCTTTAACAGGATACGCGGCCTCCCTCTCCCTCTCCCTCTCTCTCTCTCCCTCTCTCTCCCTCCCTCCCGGGGCTTATCGCGACTCTTTCCCCCGGCCTCGACGATTCTCTAATTAACTATCAAGCGTAGTCGGAGTACCGCAAGCGGAAGCGATTCACGGCGTTCGTGCGCGCGAGCTTCGGTTCGCGTGCTCCCGCGGAACGGGAGAAGGAAAACCGGCGGAACGCGTTCTTCCGTGGTAACAGTTTGAATAATGCTCCGCGAGGACGTTCGCCGCATTGTTCGCCGGATGGCCTGGAAGCGGCCGCGGCGCACGGGCCTCCTCAACCCCCCCTCCCCTTCAAGAAAGTCCGCGCCGCGGTGGCCGCGCGAAGCGACTCGTGGACAGAGTGCCGCGATCGAGAAACGCGAGCAACGCCGATAATCCGCGCCCCGCGGATCTCCTCTTTTTCCTCGTTTCGATTTTTGCGATCGTTCACGGTCCACCGACGGCGACGGGATCCCCGCGCGTTCTTGCGATCTCCGAGGCGGCCAGCCTCCGCTTGTACCGGACAATTTCGTTCGGTCGAACGACTCTCTAGGCGGGAATCCGTAGGCGAGGATGTCGGGAAGCGGCCGAGATGGTATTCGCGGTTCACGGTTCCGCGAATCGAAGAAATCGGCGCGATGCTCAATTTGCTCGAAACGCGCGCAAAATCGAGAAAACCGTCCGCGGCCTCGTGGAATCTCTTTCTCTCTCTCTCTCTCTCTCTCTCTGGTTAACGTTGCGGACGTACACGGAAATTCTACGCGGATGAGATACGCGCGCGGTCGTGAAACTATTCGAAAGTATTTTGCAACGGAGTAACTGCTTCACAATTGCGCCAAACGATCGTTTTTTGCGGTGTTAGGGGGACTGGTTTGTCGAACGAGGAATTGCGATTGGTCGGGGTGATGGACAAATCGAAAAATGATTATTCAATTTTTTTTCATAATTATGGAGGAGTTATTCTGTTTCAACAGACTATAGATGCGTGGAAAAGAAAATGTCTTCCAGGATTTATGACTCGGAAACGTAGACAAATATATAACTTTTTAATACTATACCCACCGAAAGATTAGAATTAAATTATTTATAATTCCAACAATTTTGAAATAAATTATTTTCGATAAATTTTGAAATAAATTGTTTTCAGTAAATATTGAAATAAATTGTTTTCAGTAAATATTGAAATAAATTGTTTTCAGTAAATATTGAAATAAAAAATGTAGGAAGAGTTATTTTGTCCGCAATGTTTAATGATTTTCGAAAGTATGTCTTGCAACAAGTTACGCGCAGTTTTCTGCCGGCGAGTAGCGCATTCGTAACAAATAGCGTATAACTCGTAAGGACATTAAATCTGTCCAAGTTGCTGGATTGACCGCAGCGTCAGAGAGGAAGAAAGAGATCTTTTACGAGCGGTCGATAATTGGGAATACGCGTGGGCAGGGTCCACCGATCTCAAGGATGACGCCGGAGATCGTAGAAAGTAGTCGGTTTATAGCGCGAGTTAACGGTCCCGTCGAACTTTGAAACGATTACCGTATAACAAACCAGTGGAGGCGCAGTGTCGCGAAGAATCCAGAATACTGGAGTTCGTTAATTAACGATTGTGAGAATTTGTTCATTCTAGTGGGTACACCAGAGACCCAATGTTCCCCTCGGTTATTTAATTCAATACGGGGCAGGGATGTTAAAAATTGAAAGTGCGGGGGCGGAAAAATCGGACATTTTGACTATGCTGTCGCAGTCTTAAAAAAATTATTCCATTTTAAAAGGCGATCCTTAACTGTCGTTCCCGAATACATGCGAATAATTGAAAAAATTGCATTTCGGCGAAATTTTTGGTAAAAAGGCACCACCCCTCGGCGTCTCAATTCAGCGGAAAGAAAACCGCAGCGGCTCGCCACGGCACATTTTGCATCCGTTTTTTCCCCTCCCCCGTTTTTCTCTCCGGTATTCTTCGAGGAGTCGATGGAAACGTCGCGGGCCGGCGACCCTGCACGATGCCCACGCTACTTTCGCAACACCATACGGAGCCATCGCGAAATACTATAAATAACAGACCACCGTCGCGCGTTTTGCCTGGATCCCGCGGTCGCTCGCGCGCGAAAGCGGATTGAGAGAAAACACGGGGAAAGGGGGGGGGGGGGGGGAGGGGAGCGCCGATAGTGGAGCGACTAGCGGCTCGGCCTTCTTCTACGAGCCGCGCGGCGGCCCGATGGGAAAAGCGGCAATCTCATTTTCATGTGGAGCCCGTCTTCGCCCGCGCGGCACGCATTCCGCGCGCTTGTCAAGCCCCCGATCACCCCGGGCCGGCACGAAAGTCGCCGACAAGACCGGACCCCGGACGGAATGCCGGCGAGCGCGCGCGCGCGCGCGAGCACCGGACCGCATTCTGCCGATCTGGAAATTCGGCAACCGCAACCGCCGGTTTTCCTCGTTAAAATCGCTTCTACGCCCCGGCGGAACCGCGTTCGCCTCCCTGCCCTCCCCTCCCCTCCCCGTCCCGCCCCTCTCGGGTCTACACCGATCCAGCGACAGCCAAGCCAGATTTCCACGCGTCGCTGACCACCGATCGAAATACCGGATTTCATTCTACTCCCGGACACCTTCCAACGGACATCTTGGCCGCCGGAATGACGCCCGACGGGATTTAATTTAATAACAACCCGGTAAAACGCGAATATCACGCGATCACGCTACCGATATGGCTTGCCGCTGCTGACGCGATCCTGTTTCAGTCGCAGATGGAGGAATGTCGAAAAGGCTGCTTTGCATTGTTTAACAGGCTCTGTATACTTCAGTTTCATTCTCATTTTTCTTTGATACTTTAAGAATATTTACGAAAGAATTGTTGCTTCGATAATAAGAAATTGATTGAGTAAATTAGTGGCAGTGGTTTGTAAATTTTTTCGCGATTGTAGCAAATATAAATTTTGTAAAAGAAATCTAAAATTCTGTAGAATATAATAGGTAAAAAGGTTAATGGAATTTAAGTATCTCAACAACTTATTAAAATTGTTAAAGTGAGAAAAAAACTTTCAATTGACTGCTGCTTTTTACAACGAACGCAGGCAATTTTAACTCTTGACTTAGTAACTGACATTAATCCCTCGTACTATAGTAACGAGTCAGACACTGATCCTTATTATCAAAATTCAAGAACCAAGATAATAAACGAAACAAAAAAATTATTTCAATCTATTAAAGTGCAGCGTCGGTGATTTGATTTTAAGGCACAATTAACTTTAGCTTTATCTTCCAGTAGAAAAATGTAAATCATCTGAACCAACCAAAGGATCGCTCCACGAGCTAATGAGATGCTGTTATAAAAAAATCGTATTGCAAAAGGTTGGCGCTATTTATTCCACGTTCGAATTAACAAGAAATATTTGCCAATCGAGAGGAGTCGCCTTGCCGAGCAACGTACCCGGTGTTCGGAACAAAAAGAAGCGGCGGATTCCGTGTGCGACGAACCGAAGGACTCGAAAACGTGGACAAATAAATAACTTTTTAATACTATACCCACCGAGACATTAGAATGAGATTATTTAAAATTCCAACAATTTTGAAATAAATTGTTTTCAATAAATATTGAAATAAATTGTTTTTAATAAATATTGAAATTTTTTAAAATAAGTATTGAAATTAATTGTTTTTAATAAATATTGAAATAAATTGTTTTCAATAAATATTGAAATAAATTGTGTTGCCGAGCAACGTACCCGGTGTTCGGAACAAAAAGAAGCGGCGGATTCCGTGTGCGACGAACCGAAGGGCCGCAAAAGCGACCTGCCCGGCCGTCGAGTGGAGAGAACGCGACGATATTTCAATAAAACGATCCGAATCCAGCGCGGGTAATTAACCCGGTAGCCCGCGTAATTGCCGGATCGCCGCGGCGCGCCGTCTAGAATCGGTAATCCCGCTTCCTAATACGGCGGTCCGCCGTGACGAACGATTTCAGCCGTGGCAACGGGAATGACTCACCAGATAATAATCGATGGGCTTCTCGCGTGCCTTGCTGTAGCCCTTCTGAAGTTCCGTCTGCTTAAGGGCATGGGCGATGTGTAGCGCGCTCGCGTCGAATCTGCCGTACTGGTAGCTCCCGTCCCCGGCGTAATGGTGGTTGTAAGGCCAGGACGCTCCTCCGCCGGCATTCCCATGGAAATCACGCTGGGACGAATTCGTAGCCGGCGGTGAACCGTGTCCGTTTAGGTGCCTGGCATAATTAGGCGAGTCTACATTATCGTAACTGCAACAAAATTATGCAACGGGTCTTCAGGGGCCGCTGTGGGGATATCTTCCCTTCGTCGAAGCGAAGGAGTCTGGCCGAAACCGGGGGAACGATCGACGCTCGCAACCATATTTTCTGGTCCCGATGCCGGGACTCGTCGCGCACTTCTTACGCTCCCGGATTAATTAGATTCTCGACCATCCGATCTGATTAACCCCTTGCACTATTGCTCCTTTCGTGCTGCGACGACTCCAGCACTTATTCGTATTTAATAATTTTCGTAATTTGATCGGACAATCTTTTTTCAAATATGGTTTTCATTCACCTCTGTTTCTATAGTTTGATAACAGAAGAATTTATTTTCTATTTCGATGCAGAAGAAATTAATAATATTAATAATGTAGCAGAGTTTGCATAAAATTTTCACCACGAGTCTGACTAAAAATATGAACACTCGCGGCCACCAACACACATTATATCAAAATCTTGAAGGTGCCTATAGTCACCTACAGTAGTCTCAGCAATTAAATATAAACTTTACGGTCGCGATTAAATTGACCAGGTCCAAAGAATTGAAAATGAGGTATAAGATATGATAACTAAAATATACACATTATTAAATGTGTATCTGTCTCTATCGCATAAAATTATGGCATAAAATTATGACTATGGCAAGTAGAACAGTTCGTTTCTATAATGATGCGCAATGATGCAAATCTCTCCATGTTCAACTGTAGCAAATGGAAATGGGAACAATTTCTGAAAAAAACAGATCTGACTTTAACAGATGATCGGTTTAAGATATCTAGGATGGAGCTCAATCGACCGTGAACAGATGTAAAGTATCGTTAAGCTGAACATCGAGATAGTGGTTGATTCAGAACCATTTCTAATTGAGAAGGCTGATCTTCATTTTTTACTTCCGCTATTAAAAAAGATACACGTAATAGGAATAAAAGCTTCGCAGGTGGAGCAAGAAAAGCCGATGACTAGTCGAGTAATAAATGTATTAAAGTCTGCTAAACAAGTGGAATATTTAAATTAATATTCCTAGAATATTTAAATTAATATTCCTAGAATATTTAGATTAACATTCCTAGAATATTAATCTAAATAATTCTACGCTACCAGCGAAGTAATCGATCCGACGCGCAGAGAACTATTTTACTTTTCGCTTCTCCGTTAAAAATCATAGTTCTCACGGAAATAAAAGCTTCGAATAGAAAGCTCAGCCGAATAAAAAGTATATTACGGTCTTCGAAATGAAACAATCTATGCACGTTACGAAAGATGATACATGACCTAGATTGCAACTCGAAGAAACATTCAAGGAAATATTTAATTAATTAAATGGAGAATTATACTTCTACAGTTTCAGTGATATATCCGGTTCAGCTTTCAGAGGAGACTATTTTACCTTCTCTGTTTCCACCGTTGAAAATCGTACTTTCCATGGAAGTAAAAGGACGACTGTGACACGGAGATAAAATCGATGGTATTGAAAACCTATCGCGATCTCCATAAGGAAACAATCTACGAACAATCTAGAGCTTGCATTCTAAGTTGAAGAAACGTTTTTAGAAGCGTTCGATGAATTAAACCGTGAATCATGATGCAGCGGTTTCGACGTAACAATTGACTCAACATACGAGAAGACTATTTCACTTTTTGCTGCTCTGCTAAGAATCGCGCAGTTCGTGAAGATAAAGGCTTAGAATCAACCAAGAAATAGAACCGGCCGAATAAAAAGCGTATCACGGTCGTCAAACTGAAATAATCTGTGAACGAAGAATGACGTAAAAGTTGAGCCAAAGAACCGTTCAAAGAAAACCATAATGAATCAAACCGAGAATCGCGCCGCCGCGGTTCCAGCGAAATATTGAGTTCGCAATTAAGCGATTACGGATTTTGTTAATAGATATTCTTAGCACATTCTTTATCTTTCAAAGTAATTAAGTTACATTGTTTTCTTACTGTGTGGACTTTCATTTCCAATTCAGTAAGAAAATTTGTATCGATTAGTTATTTAGTTTCGTTTTTATCACTGTTTGAAGATGGAAGATCAATTATTTCCAAAACATTATTTCCAAACATTATTTCCAAAAAAGCAAGCATCGCGAGCACGATTTTTATGTTATATACAGTATATTAAAATGGAGCCTTGAATGAAAAGCAGCGTCAAAATTGATTTGTCTAATTGATTAAACTTATATTATTAAGCAAAAGAATTGAATTTTCCTTCTCATTTGAAATCCGCAATTGCTTAGTTGGCAACCCGATATAATGGAATCGGCGTTGCTCAACATTGTTACCAAACCGTCGAACACGCAGGTGCATCGCGAAGAAACGACTCCTCGCGACCGTGGCTTCCGGTATTTAATGAAAACGCAACGACTCCACGGAGGCAGAACTGGGTTAGATTTTTAATCGCGCGCGTTCCCGCCTTCCGAATACATTTTCCTCGCGTGCGCCGATGATTCAGTCGTCGATCTTTTATCCGCCGGCCTACGATGATCGTGGAATTGAAGCGCGCGAGTCGGGCGGAATAAAAATCGAACAGAAGGCGTGTACGCGGTCCTGGACTGGTGCGCGCGTGTGCGAGCGCGCACGAGCGCCGCATCGCTTATGAGAATCCTCGGCGTCTCGGTTAAATGAATGTGTTACACCTCTCGCTCGTTCTCTCCCGGGGTTCATTCACTTGCGACGGAGCCTCCGCGCGCCTGTTTCGCCTCTCTTTCCCGGCCGCGTGTGTGTGTGTGTGCGTGCGCGCTCCTTATGTCAGCCCGGAGGCAGCTCGCGAAACCCGGCTGCAAGAAATTCCTCCGGTGCACGCGTAATCCGTGTGCACGCACGCCTTTTGCGCGCGGCTGCGCCACGGAGAAAACGATCCGCGCGCCTGTCGTCTCGTCGCGGCTGCTTTAACGGAGGAGAGCTGCGCGGCCGCTATGTTTTTTCGTTTAGTCGCGCGGAAAAATTGATTAGAATATTCTAATTGAACCGAGGTCAATCGGTGGCCACCTCGGTGACCAGGAGGTAATGCATATGCGACACTTGTCTCGCTACGCGATTTCTTGCGGCGGCGTGTGATACGATTGTGCTGTTACATTCTTTAAATCTGCTAGGCAGTAATTTACATTGTTTAGAGAAAAACTTGAGAATATGGTGCTAAGAGGAGCATTAAAGAATTTTGTATAATGAATTTTATTATTAGAAGGAAGAGGTAATTGCACGATTTGAAGAGTTACGTTTGTAGCAAGCTCAATCTATAGTTTATCCCTCTATGTATATAGTTTTTGATGTGGATACTCTATCCACCAGTTACATATTAATAGTTAGACGGTGGATCATTATAGAAAATAAAAATTGTCTACCCTAATACGCGAAAATAATATACCAGCATCCTTAAAGCTTAAACCTTTTCATCTTTTCACTATTTTGCGTTCCAGCCATATATTTTTGGCTTAAATACATGAAATCTACTATTTGCTAATAACCATCCTCATAAAAAGCTTAAAGACATTTCTCAGAACAACAGTTTTAAAAGAAATTTTCTATCCTTTTATTATGCGTATTTTTCAATAAAAAATATATCTTATTCAATGAACCAAATATTTAAGTTCTCCCGAAGACAAATCGAAGATACAGAAATTAATCAACGGAAATCAACCGGAATGAGAAGTTTTCGATCCCCGATCTAGTTTTATCATAAGAGACGTTACGCCAGCGCGCGTAGCCTCGCGTTGCCGTTACAGTATCCCAGCGACGGTGTACCGTAAACGTAAATGAATCGGAATTTATCGAAGCTGAGTTTCGGTAAGGCACGATTAATCCGGATTAATTAGAAGAACGTGGGTCGTTCGAATCGGGAGAAAGTGCGGGATTAACGGAACCAGATAGCCCGAGAGATTTTGTTACAACGGTCGGACAGCCGAAGAAACAGCGGGGAACGTGTTCGGTTTCGATTAATTCGCGGGCGAAACGGGAGAACGAGACGAGGAGTCGTTATTATTAAGCTGGTTTCACCGTAATTGCGCGCTTCCGACATTGAGCACGAGGTAACCGAAGCGCTTGTTACATAAATCGGAAAAACATCCGGCGCTAAAAGTTGGGAGAAAAGTTTCGTGGATCGCGTGCGCGAGCGCGGCCGCGACGTTACGTAAAACGCGGCTCGCGAGAATTCCGCGCGCGGTTATTGTCGCCATTTTGCCGTCCTTCGGAGTACTCGAACTGGTCTATTAGACGTTCTACGCTTAGTACGATCGATTTAATGTCCTGTCGAACTGAATTCAGACGGGAAATCACAGTTGCAAAGCGGAGTAAATTAAATCGCAGGAACGGATGATATTTAATTGAAGGAACGGATAAAATTAAATTTAAAAAGTGGACAAAATTAAATTTAAAAAGTGGACAAAATTACAAAGCGGACCAATTCAAATACAAAAAGGGATGGAGTGAAATTTTAAAAATGTTCCATGGACCTGTCTATTGGCGCAATTCGTCAAGGAATAAAATTAAGTAATTCAAAATAATCGAATGAAAGTAGGTAATTAAAAAAATTAGATCTAACAGTCCAACCTATTAAATTGATTTAGAGTAATACCGCACACGCGAATGTTGCAAGCTTATCACTAAGAGCAGCGTAAGTCACGTGATATTATATGTACTGTATATTCATTCTTTGATATCGTATAAATAGTAAGTGCTAATAAAATAGAGAAAAACAATGTTCAATTAAGAAATTATTAATCCTTTGGTTTGATGAAACTAAAGCTACTAAAAATTGACTACAAACACTGCAGTTGCAATTAAATTACGAATTCTTTTAATTAACTAACAATGACTACATGCAAACATCACGTTACAAAAAATTCTTTTAAATAACAGGTATATAAAGTAATCATCGAACACTTAGAACATTCCATTTTTTATCCAAAATTCTCTCCCAGCGACCTCAAAAATCGCGAATCGTTGAATTAGAAAATTGGCCAACAAAATCTCGAGTTTTCATCAAGAAATGGTCGCCGCGCACAGAGCATCGTGCTCGAAGCTACGATCCAAACAAGACGTGCTCGATCTCCTTCGACGCGACCCGAAGAAGGATACTCGAGCGCGCGAGCGCGCGCGCACGCGATCCTCGATCCTCGAAACACGCGGTCCGTTCGAATCTCTCCGCGACTCGTTCGCGATATTCCGACGAAATCGGGTCAGCCATTGACATTCTGGGTGAAGAGCAAGTGCGGTTCTCGCGCACAATCGCGGTTGTCTCGACTTTGTCCGGGCGACGTAGCCGGCCAGGATTAAGGCCACAGCGCGAGGCGATGCGTTATGTAACGAAGATGAACGAGGCGAGGAGGCACCACGCCGACACGTATATGGAACACGACCGGAGCGTGTTGTACGTTGGGAATAATTGTCGCTGGCGCGTCCGTGAAAAAATGCCGTGCAACGGCGACCAGCGTAGAAAACTGTCCGAGTTACGTGAGGGACGTGTGAAATTATCGTGGGCACGGCCGGGGACAGCGATTTTCGTGCGAGGCCCTTCCTGGAAGCGAATCGGACGCGCGAGTGAGACCCGAAGGAGTTTCTTTTTAATCGGTCGCTCGTTCGTCTTAATGGGAATTAAATTGGCGTGGACAACACCTACGCGAATTTCTGCGAATTAAAGTTGCGAGGAAGAACTGCAAGAAGCGCGCAGCTTCGTGTTTTTATTCCTGTTTCGCCTTATGGAATTTTGTAGTAGTAGAGAACTGTAGTATTCACTTTAGTAGATAACCATATCGGCCACAGAGTGATTAATCAAAATTATCAGAAGAAATTCTCTTTTCTAAAAAAACGCTGACATTTACCCTTCCTTTTCTTCTAATTAAATTAAATTGCGTATCATTCTATAATAAAAACTGCATCGCATTATCAATGGCATTGCTACATTGCGACATCCAATTTTCAAAACCTTATCAGAATTTAAAAATGAACATACTCTAGCTGATCGGTCTCTGCACAGAGACCATAGATAGACGCCGAGTCTACGACGCTCTTGCAAATCTCCGATCGATCAATCGTTTTATTATACGTTGCACGATAGACCGCGAAGTTCCTGTTCACAGCCGTTCAATTTGCCCTACAAGGAACAAAGGCCGATAAAAGCGGCACGAGGCACCCGAAGAGGTTCGAGCCGCGCGATAAAAGCCGATCGCTTTCGAGCATCGATCATGCAATTAACAGAATCGTAACCGTGCCGAATAGTCCCCGACGTTCGTACTCCACTTAGCCGGCGGTCTGGATTTAACACCGAAGGGAAAGTGGTGAAACCGAACGTGAGTCGATCGACTTTCCGGGCCGCCCGCTCGAACCCCATTAAAATACAGGAAACGTAAAGGAGAGTCGTTCACGTTAATTTCCTACCCGGCCGTAACACGCCGGGCGCCCGTATTCCGGCGATTCCATTAAAAAACAAAAAAAAAGAAACGTAAATAAGGACTGGGACACTGCGCGCGGATAGAATGTTAACGACGCTTAACGTCCGCTTTATCGCGACGTCCGGCCGCTCGTTCCGGCACCGGCCGGTCCCCGATTAAAGAAAATTACAGGCGCTCCGTGAGAATTCTTCATCGGCGATGCCGCGCGACGATATTGTAAACAAAAAGCTTCGCCACCGATCCGTTCCCGCGGCAGAGCGGTGCGGCGTTCCTTCGGCGAAACGCGGGGGGGGGGGGGGGGGGGGGGGGGGGGGGGGGGACTCGTAACCTCTCGAAACGCGGATACCGGTTGCGTACGAATGACCGTGTCCTTGGAATCATTAAGCGGACTCAATGCGGTTAATTGGATGAATGTCGCGATCTAGAGAAGATACGGGTTCCCGCGATCCACCGTGAAACGCGACACTTTTCCCGCTTCGTCGCGCCGGACGGCGATCCTAGGCGAGGAAAAAATCATGCTCGTCGGGGAAAGTTTCTTGTTTCAACTTTTATAGAATCGTTCCTAAGGCTGCTGATTTTCTGCGTCGTTGACAAGAACGATTAACCCCTTTGCCGTACCATTTTCTTTACAATTACTATGATTAGAATTTTGTCCACCGTACTAAATTCTTCTAGGAAAAAGGAATATTATATATATTATCTGCTTATATTTACTTTAATATTTAAATTTTGCTGACTAGAGAGTATTATTTAAATTTTGCTAACAAGAGTGTAATATTTAAATTTTGCTAGCAAGAGTGTAATATTTAAATTTTGCTAACAAGAGTGTAATATTTAAATTTTGCTAACAAGAGAGTAATATTTAAATTTTGCTAACAAGAGAGTAATATTTAATTCCAGTTTAAAGGAACCTCCATTTTGAGTCCAACTCGTTAGAGTACAGCAAAGGGGTTAAAAAAACTACAAAGGCATTAGAAGAATTTAAGGGTAGTTTCACATTATTCTCAACTTGTTATGATCATTAAAACGGAAGATATTCTCAAATTCTTTGCAATTAAAGTGAGTTAACTCTTTTAAAATACCTAAAACCAATTGTATTAACTATATCCTTAACCCTTTGCCCTATAATATAATAAAGATTTCGAACAGAATCCATTAAACATAGATATAGTTTCTATGTTTTAAATACAAATAAAATCCTGTTCCTCTGTCATCAATATTTAAACATGAAAACAAAAATTGTCATACAAAGAAATAAATTATCTATTGAATTTATCTGTGACAAATAAGTGTTAATTAACGCAACAGGGAAAGAAACAGTGATGCAAGAAATTGAAGACGATAGTCACTGCGAACTTTATTGTACTAATTACCTCATTTAAGAGATATCAAAGAACGTTTAACTAGAATCGCCGTCGATTCAACTATTCTCAGGCCACTTTGGAACAATTTCGAGGTCGGTGGAATTACAAAAGAGAAACGAGGAGACAATGGCGAGTAATATCTGGACTTTTTCAGTCACGCTTCCTTATGATTGTTGCCTCCCATTATCGAGCATCCCGTATTCAGGATATACGCGAGACGCAACGCATCGCGCGGCTTCAGTCAATGGTGGATTCTGCTTTCCAAGCTTTCCATCGCAGCCGCGATGCCGAGATACAACGGTATCAAAGGATCATTGTGTTAAGCAGATAACACGTTCGGATAAGCGTAACGGGGGAAAGGGTTCGGATTAGTTTGCAAGTACGTCTTAGGCGCCTGTTACGATCGTAGAAATGAAGGATTTCGACAGCGAAAGGATGCAGATGAAGAATCTGGTTTCCTGTTTAGGGAACAGCCGATGACCTTATGGGAAATCGCGTATGGGTCAATTGATATTTAGTGCAATGAACAGGTTGTTGAAACGAGTATTCTCGATCTTGACATTTACTCCAGGCTGAAGGTCTTGAAAAATTAGAAGCTTGATAATTTCAGATAACGAAGAAGACGAATTACAATTTTGTAATTATAATAATATTTTTAGTAGATTTAATATCGTACCACTTAGTAAGAAAATAACCCTAGTGTTACCAGATTAATTTTAATAATCGTAATCTTTTACGAGAATCCACCGAGTTTATTTATTTTTATTCACCTTTTAAATAGAATTCTCAATTTAACTAACACATATACTATTGTCGATAATTTTAATAAAATCTAAAAATCAACTATGTAATGTTATCAGAAGTTATGACTTAAAAGACTCGGAATAGAAAACTTAAACTAACCTTAAAATTCAAAATGGAAACTAAAAAGTTTGGACCTGGTCTCATTGATAAAAAAATCTACTACCACGTAAACTCCATAATACGCATCGATGGCAAAACTGGCAACAACAATGCAGTCTTTAGAAACAGATAGTTTCCATCGTGGTGCCCTCAGAGCTGAATCTTTTTAGCTCTCGCCGGTACCTTGCTCTACGTGCAACTCACGATGCTGAACACAATGCGCCCATTATTGGCCGTTATTGATCAGTAAACTGACCGAGTCATCACTTACCATTATTTCAATCCGGGAATTAACATTCTGTTACTCTGCCAGACGTTCTATTACGGAATAAGCCATGGTCAAAGTACCCATTGTGAAACGCTTTTCAGAAGATATAATATTATCATCGACTTTATTGCAAATGAAAAATGTTATTGTTGCATATCTATAACAGCGTTCGATGAATCGATGTTTTTGGACAACGTGACGAACTTCGAAATATTTATTCGATATGAGCAAAAAATAATACGAGTATTATTATGGAACACCGTTTTATGTCCCCAATTTGAAACAGGCATTTGAAATGCTTTAAAGTGTGCAATATACAATAGCAGAAAAAGATATAGCGTACTTTATGGTACAGTATGTTATCTTATCTAGACACACCCGTATACGAATAGACATTCTCTTTACAGCTGATTGTTAGATAACAATTTTTGCGTGAGTGAATTTACAAAATATAATTTTGAAAGATGTGGATAGAATTTTGATATTCATATGCTGTATATCTATTTTGAACTATATCATTTGTGCTACTGTAAAAAATGATTGGAGTTTTATAATAGGTACTTCCACATCATCAGCAACGAGATCAAACAGCATCCAAGGTATCCACGTTTCCCGTAATAAACCGCAGTCTAACGACACGCCGCGCGTTCCAAGAACGTCTTCCAGGAACGCGTCTTCCTGCAAGACGTTCAACGCGTTTCTGGCGAGTCGCGGTATTAATCTAGAAAATAAGTGACCAAAGGCTCCTTACCAAGGTGGATAGAGCCCGCGCGGTGACGCACCGCCGGCTCTGATCTGCTCGTTGACGTAACCGCTCCTGGGCACGTTCAGGGCGCTGCGTATGCCCACGCTGGACCCGTCCAAGGTGCCCGGCCCCGGTTTGGGCACATGGCTGCTGCAGTAGACCTCCTTGTCGTTGATCGTGTGCTGGTTGTTGTAGTAGGTCTTCAGGGTCAGCTTCGTGCCGCAGATCGCGCACTTGAAGCATCCCGCGTGGAAGAACGTGAAGTCCTTCAGTGGGCCGACCCTGTCCACCTGGTAGACGGTCTGGGCGCACCTCAGGCACGTGCTCTCGTAGAAGTTCGGCCGATACATGATTCACGGGCGACCAGGATCCTCGTGGTAGCTGTCTTCGGTATCTCTCTCTCTATCTCTCTTTTTCTCGCTCTCGTTCTGGCTGGCTGGTTCTCTGTCGTCAGTCCGTGCTGCAGCTCGCTCTGGTAGCCACCAGCTGCGACCTTGGCAGGCAAACAGCAACGAGTCAGGGTACAGTCGCGGATACGCCGGGTGAAATTGCTCGCCTCTCCGCGAGGGAAAAAGGCGAGTGGTTCGGAGAGAGAAAGAAATAGCGAGAAAGAAAGAGAAAGACAGAGATAGAAAGAGAAAGAGAAAGAGAGGGGGGGAAGGAAGCGAGAGAAAGAGAGATCGGTAATCACTGGAGGGAACGCGCCGGAGACCCACCGGATCGGGCTCGTAAATTTTTAGCGCGTCCAGACCGCTCGCAGCCGCGATTGAGATAGAATGCGGGTTGCGGCGGGTACGGCCGGGTGTTAAGGATGCGTGCGTGTGTGTGTGTGTGTGTGCGGCCAAGTGCGCCGGGAATGCGTTAGAAAGTGACCCGACCACGGGGGCGGCGGGTATTGCGGTGGCAATGAGGATCGCCGATCGCGAGGCTGATTGATGCGCCGATCGCGAGATCGATTCCCCGCAGTTTCCACGGACGCGACAAAATCGACGCGGTTTCGCCGTGTCCATTGCAATAACAAAAAGACCCATGCTGGAAACTGGGCCCCCGAGGAATGGCAAGGGAGATCTATTTTTTCCATCGTTTGCGAATTGTACTTCATCGTTTAGAAGTACTGAGGCGACCAGCAGATTTAAATAAAATTATCTATTAAAATAATTACCTAGACTAAGGGTCTTTATTGCAAAGTAAAAGTAGTTTGCATTGTTTGCAAGAAACAGAAGTCAATTTCCTTTCTCCTTTAATGACTTTAATACGTGGAAAGTATATTGATAGTTAGTTTTACTTATTTTTTTTCCCATAAGTGCAAGAAATGCACGGTCTACTATATACTCTTCAGTTTCTTAGTAATCGTCACAGTTTTTAGACTGTGAAGAATTAGTTCTGCTGTTTATATTCGATTCATTCCACGAATTCAATGCAGAAACTGTTTTGATCTGATGGCTATAAAAATGCTCAGGCTCTTTTTAAATACAGACACAGATAGTAGACGTTTGTAATTAACATCTTCGCAGCATTATAAAGGTTAGTTGTGTTAACCCTATGCACTCGAGTGGCGACTCTGCGGCGTAATTAAAACTGTTGCGATACATTGTAAAATTATTTGTATAGATATTGCCAAAGCTTAGATCTGAAGAATTGTTGAAAGTTTAACTGTTACATGAGTCACTCAATATCATAAGCATAGAATGAATTTTGTTTTATAAAATGGAAATACTAGAAGCCAGAAATATTATTTTAGATTTGTATTTAAAATGGCTTCGAGTGTAAAGGGTTAATAGCGACTACTAACCCTTGACTAATAAATCTACTTATAAGATATTTTTATAAAGACATCCTGTAAATGTTCAAACAATTCTGGACAGTACTGTGTACGCGCCACTTTGTTCGTCCAGTTATGCACGTGCGAACTGAATTATAAAACTATGCTTCATTGAGGATTCGACCTACAGCCGCCACACGTTCGTTTCTCATTGGTATACAGTAAAAAGAGGGACTCGCATCGCAATCGACGGTTCCAGGTGGCCTATTTAAAAGACACGTGGGTAACGAATAACGAAATTATCCGAGAAACGTCTGAATTACATTTTGCAACAATCACCGGGTGACCTAGCTCCGCGGCGTTCGCTCCAAAAGCATTAAAAGCTCGGCGTAACGAAGCGCTCTAGATTGCAAGATTAACTTAATACGAACATTAAAGTACGATCCTCCAAACAGGCTCTTTTCAGCGACTGCGCCGCGGTCGTCGGAAGAGCGAAAAAAAAATCGAGAGAGATATGAAGCCGCAGAGAGAGAGAGAGAGAGAGAGGAAAAAAGAGAGAGAGAAAGAGAGAGGGAATTAAATCTAGCCTTTGCATCGGAATCAAGTCACCGAATAATCCTCTTGAGGAGTTTTCGTGGCAAGCTCGATTAGACTCCGCGGAGCGCGGAGCTAGTCCGACTTTGATGTCTCTCTTCCGCGATAAAACGCGGATCCGTGGAGGGAAAGAAAAAAAGAAGAGCGTTTCACAAGTTCAACGATACAGCCCGGCTGAAACGTGTGCTTTAATTGGCCGGGGTAATTACCGCGATGCAAAACGCGCGCCCGCGCGCGAATCAGACCGAGTCCGTTTCCTAACTCTCAATAATTACCCCTCGCAGGATGTCTGGGAAAGAGGGAAAGAGGAAAAAGAAACGCGCTCGCTCGCTCGCCTGCGCGTGCGCGCGCGTGCGATCCGACCGATAACAAAATGCATTGGCGTTATTAAAAACGACCCGGCCGCCAACACTTTCCTGCCGGCCGGGCTGTTGCAACGGATCTACCCGTTGCCAATACTTTTCAACAGTGGGCGAATGGTAATTGCGACAGATTTCGCGGGGCCCGGTCGACGCCTGTAACACTCGCTCGTCGCGGATTTTACCGGTGTGCGCGAATCAACCGTGCGTCCTCGTTAATACCTCTCTCTCACCGCGCCGCCACCGTCGACGTGTCTGTTTCCCTCTTTTGTTGCCGATTCTTCATTAACTCTGCCTCTGACGCGTGGGGGATGTTCATCATTATTCTATTGGCTGCCACTACTGTGAAATGATCTGTACTCTTTTTACCTCTTTGTTAGGCATGCCAAGGTCCGCGCAGCTTTTTCATTCATTGTTCGATACGACGATTTTACTGACACGCATACGTCTGTGACGAGATAATTTGCTCATGTAAAAGAATTAACATTTATATTATATTATATCTCTTTTTAATTTCATTACGGTCCATAGAAAAGTAAGAATATTCAATTCGAATTTGATTAAACGAAATTTTTGAAGGTGTGGCATTAAGATAATTAGAAAAATTAGAGAAAAGCATAAAACACGCAGTCTTCGGTAATAAGAGGTGGAACGATGGATGAAGATAGCCGAGTTAAAACCATTCATAGTATCCCTTCGATCGCGATTATTCGGCGAACCTCTCGCGAATGATTGCGTAAGAGGCGGCGCGAACGGGGACGAAAAAAAAACGTATCATCGTTCGTTGTTCGAGTAGTCGAGCGTCACGCGAAAACTTTCTAAATGATCCATGACTCATTTTTTTTTCAGAAATTATTACTTCGGTTTCACCGTTACAAGACCGATCGGAGGTTTCCCTTTTCTTTCCGCGACGACGAACGCCGCGGCTACGAATCCTTCCCTCCCGCGGCCAACGATACCCACAATACCCGGGGTTACGTCACACCGTTAGCGACCATGCACAACAATACCATAATAAACACGGGATTGTCCCTCTCACGCATCAACGAATCGCGTTCCTTTTTTCGCTCTCTCTCTCTCTCTCTCTCTCTCTCTCTCTCTCTCTCTCTTTTACTCTATATCTTCCTGTCTCTCTTTTACTCTATCCATCTTTCTCTCTCTTTCTCTTTCGTTTTCACTGTTCGGTGTCTGTCCCCGTCGTCGGACACGCACTGATTCCTTTTTTTCTCTCTTTACCCGGCTGGTGCAATGGGTTCCGAAGCGACGATTTCCATCGGCGGTGCCACGACAAACTCCGCGGCGGTGAAAGAAACGCGCGCGGAAAGTTCTTCTTCCGGAGAACGAGCACGCGCCGTCGTACCAGGTGAAAGCATTTCATTTGCAACGCGATCGTTCCGTCGATGACCGAACACCTTCGCGCCATTGCCGCGATACAGATGTTTAAACAACGCAAAACTTGCAAGCTTTGTTTCTGTTGATATTGCGATAATTATTTGGAAATTATGTGTACGATTATTATTTGAAAATGATGTCTATAATAAATTATTTGGAAATGATGTCTAGAATAAATTATTTGAAAATTATGTCTACGATTATTATTTGAAAATGATGTCTATAATAAATTATTTGAAAATTATGTCTATAATAAATTATTTGGGAATGATGTCTATAATAAATTATTTGAAAATGATGTCCACGACAATTATTTGAAAATGATGTCCACGACAATGTTTGCTTGAAAATTTAACCGTTACCTCCGTTTGTGTTGCAAAGTGTATTTATTTCAAAGATAAGATTGTATATAGAACACATTTCGTTAATTCAGTGTACGAAGCGAAAATAGGGGAAGAATTATCGCAGGATCTTTTGTGCAATCATTGCACGGGGTGTATGTGGGAGGTAATCAATTCAGATCTAGATAATTCATTCAGAACCAGCTCTTACAACAAGATATTAAATTAAATGGCTGCAAATGGGTACGTGTCTAACGTGAATAACGTGTCTAGCTCGTGAAGGTGTTACAGATGTAGTATCGATATAAGTGCAACATGGACTAGAATATCTTTCTTTCAATATCCTAAGTCCTCCTTTTACAGATTTAGAACGCAAAAATTAAATCGTCTATTACTTGCAATCGTCTACAATAGAATATTAATTATATTTAAAAAGGATTTCGCTTCCGGTAAAAATAATACAAAATTTTACTAGATTTAATATTAATGTTAATTTTTGCGAAATGTGTGTGAGAAGCAGCACAAAAACCGACAGTCTAATCATGATTAAAATATATTGTCCAGTGTTATATTTCTCCTTAATTAACTCTTTGCGATGGAATAGTATCGCTAATAATGACCATGCCACGTTTCAAAGTAATTTTTACGAAATTTATTTGTATTTAGAAAATTGTTAAAAGCAGTTATCTGTTACTCGAGTCACAAAATACAATACCATAACAAACGAAATACTCTATGTTATATAAAATGGAAACGCTGTATAGCTGAACAAATGTCCTGGATTTTCAGTTGAAATAGTTCTGTAAATGGTTAAATGAGGTAGCGATTCATCCTGAATCCGCGTCAAGATCTACGACTCTGGAACAGTACCTCGTCCCCTAGAAATCGTGTTCCGACACTAGGAAGAGCCTCAGAAAATTCCGCGGTAGCAGATGCGAAGTAAAAAGCCGAACCCGAGCGAATGACTTTCAAATTTAAGCAAAACTGGCATGGCGACGGCGACGGTTCCCCGTGAGCGACATCAAGGGGGTCGCAGCTTACCCGGAAGTTGTAGCCAGCGAACAGCCAGCCTTTATACGGGGCCACGGCTGTTCATTCACGTGGTGTATTCGTCGGGCTAACGAAGAAACGGGCTCGATCGATTCCTTGTCCCACGCTCGACGTGCGCGGCGATCGTGCGAGAGCCTCTGCCCGTAAATCCGCGTCGGTGTTGCTGTCCGACACGGCGGCAAACCGGGACCGGCAAACCGAAATTTCTCCGCAGCTTTCGTTGCGCGCGCGGCGGCGGCGGCGACGGCCTGTCCGGTAATTACGCGGAGATTTCGTCGCTTGTAAATAAACCGGCGAGAGCCAGGTCGTTGCATTTTAATCGCGTCGCGCGCGTTACGCAACCGCTCGAAAGAGGAAATCGTAATGGTCCCCCGTAAAACGCGACACTTCCAATTACGGTCCCGTCCGTCGATTTTCATTCATCGGGCGGCGCGCGCGTGGCCATCACGGCCGTTGGACGCGATCCACACGGTTTCAACGAGCCACGGTAACAGGATATTTTGCGCGTTTCCCCACCAACGCTAGCTATCATTCGAGGCTCGGCCGTGGCCATAGAAGTGCTACGAAACTGTGGAACGTAGTCCTAGTTTGTCCGTCTCTTCGAGCTCGGACAACTGTTCTTTCCTCGTCGTTCGGTGGCCAATGCGTCATTCAATCATTCGACGAAATACTGTATTTATTTTTGGATTTCGCCATTCTCATAATACGTGCACGAATGACGAATTATATTTCTATTTAATGTAATTAATTTAATTTCCTATGAAACTGTCTCTATAACTTCAACAATTTTAATAGACAAATATATTCGATATTTAGTTCCATTTATCGTCGCATTGTTGTTAATTGTCCACGGATCTTTATGCGCAATAAAAATCTAGTGAATTATAAGAAATGATAAATAAATGATCTCTTATTTCTTTTCCCGATAATTTCAAAAATCGAGTAAATGTAGAGCTGTTCTTTAAATTAATCTATTGTCTTAATTGCCTCCTAGTTCATCTAACCATTTCTGTCACAAATGCATAAAAATCCACAATCTAGTAATTAGTATTATTAGTATCTTTTCTGTTCGGAATTTATTTCTGAATTCCATTCTGTTCGTTCACCTTGCTTGCTTTTTCGTCTTTCATTGCTTAATTTCAGGTTCTTTAATATACCTTACTGTTCGTTGTATATTCGAGTTTAACCACTTGGTTGCGTCGATGTATTGTGAAGATTAATTTTTTTACGCATTTTATCCATCATACTGAATGTAGGTTTTTTGATAATTGTTCTAGAATTATCCTAAAGTGTGCGAGATTTGTGGTTATGTTACCATAAGCATTTTGACATAAATCGTAGAAGAAATATTTTTATTGTAAGATATAAAGATGCTATTTCCTTATGACTTGTAGAGTAACTGGTTAAGCACTTAGTGCAACAATTTCGTATCACCTCCTACTAGCCTCTATACTCAAGTGTTTCGAATTTTACATAACCTTGCGAGCCATTCAATATTTCAATTCGCCAGGGATTCGGTAAACTGTTTTCCAAACTGGTTACATGAAATTTCGCTTCGCGTGAAAACTAAAAAATAAACACGATACTTTTTACATTATTAGGAGGACGATCCCAATATTCCTGACGAATAGCAGACCGTACGAATCGCCGATCATCCGACAGCATCGAAGCTAGACAACGCGTCGAAGACGGACAATGGTACGTCGAAAATCGACGGCGTCACGCACGTGAAAATTATTTATCGCATTCCACCGGCCGTTTATCACTGGATAATGCCCGCTCGAATACCGGTGTCCTCATTCTGGCCCACCTTCTCCTAGGTATTTACGCTGGCCGCGCTCGCGCTCGCGCGCGCGAGAGCCCTCGGTCCGCTCACGAGGAGAGACAGCCGCACAAAGACAGACAGGCACACAAACACGCGCGCGCGCGCGCGTGCAACTACGTAACTCCTTGTACGCGCGTCAAAGAAACGAGAAACTTTATTGAGGTGAATCGGAGAGTACGTGGACGCAACGAGGCTGGAGTTCTCGGGCCTGGCGCGGCGTTTCTCTCTCTCTCTTTCTCTCTCTCTCTCTCTCTCCCCCCCGGTGTCCGCGCGCAACAGGTTAACGGCATCATTGTTCGCGGGCAGAACAAGGCGTGTTCCCGCGTTTGCGACAGTTTGTCTTGTTACTTAACGCGCGAAAGTACCGGTGAATAGCTGGCATTCCATTGAACGGGCTCCGGCTCGGATCGGGATCGGCTCGGTTCGGCTCGGTTCGGATCGAATGGGAAATATCGGATCGGATCGGATCGGATCGGCGCGGGGCCCCCGAGCTGCTCCGCGTTGGTACACGTCGTCGTCGTCGTCGCACGGTGTGCCGCGAGATCCGGAGATTTGAATTATTCTCGGCGTGCCGTGCACCGGGGAACCAGTTCCCCGAGGCGCATCAGATTTGTCAAACACGTGTACCGTTCCGGAACACGGAATAAATCTTCCCCCATCCCTGGTGGATCCGACGCGGTATTCTTCGGTATCACACAGGTAGACGGAATACTTGAGAGAATTCATCTAAGATGGAATATCGCCGGAAAGAGGAAACAATTGTAGAGGTTTCGAGACAATTCGAGATAATTGGAGCAGCGAATAAGGTCGAGAGCCTCGTTTACCGATATGTTATATACTCACGTCCTCATACTCGTTCGTCCAGCGTGGTCCACGAGATACCTCGACGCCTCGCTCCGGACATCTCTCCGCGGACGTTCGCGGATGTTCTCGTCCCAGTCAGGATTTCCTCGCAGTCCCACGGTCCGACACGATTTACTTTCTACCGACGGGTCGTGCCAGGGCTATGGGATACCACGGGCACTTGGTAAAATCCGCGCACGATGTCACGGACAGGCTCTGTCCTCTGTCTCTCTCTCTCTCTCTCTCTCTCTCTCTCTCTCTCTCTCTCTCTCTCTCTCTCCTTTTCTCTCGCCCCGTCTCGCCCCGGTCCTCCTCCTCTCTTTCGCTCGCTCGCTCTTCCGGACACGGCCGCACCGAGCATTGAAATCACCAGAGGCCGAGGATCGCCGCGGGACCAGTGCCGCGGCGCGTGAACGCGCGCACCGTGTGACGCGGACAAGGGGAACAGCGGCGGTTTTCTAGGAACAGATCCACCTGCCAGGTATCCGCGCGAACGTGTGTATCGGCTCCCCGAGCCGTGCCTGTTACAGCAGCCAACAGCGAGGCTTGCGATTCCCCAGCGCTCGCGCTCGCGCGCGCGCCCGCAGCCGCCGCGTTTTCGTCCGATCGAGCACGGGATCGCGGAGCGTTTCGACGCGGTTTCACACGACACCAAGGCGGAACCGAGTGCCTCTCTACCGGTCGCGTTCCACGAGCGTTTCCCTGCAGCACCCGACTTTTCCGTGTGTCCGCCGGCTGGAACTGGGTTCTCGGCACCAACCGAGGCGGCCGCGCGAGTGCTCGAACCTGAATATCGCCACCTGCTTCCGTCGACGTTCCGGGAAGGTCTGAGGTGAGAGGGACGGCCATTTTGAGGGACCGTGCTGGCTCTCAGGTGGCGCTATGGTTGGAGAACCCAGTGCCACGGGCCTGGGTATTTACCTCTTTCACGTCCGCTCACCTGGCCAGTCTCTGTCTTTGTCACCTGTGCCGCCGATGGTAGTTGACGGCATTTGCCGCCGCGATTTCATAGAAATTTAGCGGACGAGCCGGCGGGCTTTTCCTTTTTAGAGACGCGTGTCCGGGGATCGGTCGTCGTCGCCGGTCCCGCCGCGGGTTTCATCGAGGATCGGCTCCTCGGGTCCTGCCGGTTTCTTGGCCCCGTTGCCCGGCGGAACGCGGTCCCGATTCACTACTTTCATTCGAGCGGCTGATCGATACGTGATGGGAAAAAAGAAAGCGGAGCTCGCCGAGATTGGTGGCCACCGTTTTAGGATATGCTCGGCGCGGATCACTTTTAAATTTCTGCGTAAGCCGCCTCTGCTCCCGGCTGCCGCTGCCGCGTACACGATCTTCTATCCCTTTTAGTTTTAACCAGTTGGCTGTCGCAATCTCTTTGAAAAAAAACGTGTGCAAGTTTCCTTAATTATACCGTATACATTTCATTTCCTTCGCATTTCGTTTAAATACGACTATTTTATGAAATATATATATTTTTAATTGAGAACATCAAAGTGTGTGTTTTTCCTAACCGCTTACCTGTTTTTCACGGTATATTCCACATGCAGGAACGTTAACGTTCTATGACGGCAACGTTCTCTGTTACTCGCCAATAATGGCTAACTGGTTAGTCGCCGATCGGAAGAGCCGCGGATTTTTTAATAGCCGTGATGTCACCTGTATTCAAACGCTAGAGAAGAGAAAGATAGCGCGAGGAATCTGGAAAGCAACGACGACACTTTTGGAGAAAACGCTCAAGAAAGTGGTACGTGTACGATATGGCTGGAGGATGTACGATCTTCGAGTGCATCTTTCTACGTGGATGCACTTCTGAAGTAGAAAGAACATTTTCCGACTGCAAAGCAAATTTTTTATAAATTCGATAAAAGTTCGATAGAAAAATATCTGAGAAAAATGATTATTGT
Organism: Augochlora pura; assembly: GCF_028453695.1. Taxonomy (NCBI): domain Eukaryota; kingdom Metazoa; phylum Arthropoda; class Insecta; order Hymenoptera; family Halictidae; genus Augochlora; species Augochlora pura. The sequence continues at coordinate 20,843,731 of NC_135777.1, read as the reverse complement.
ATTTAATTAGTAAAGAGAGTCGGTGCAAAGTTGTCTCGTTTTTGAATTCGTTAGGATATTAAAAAACTTATTGGTTCAGTATTTTTATAATACTTTACTATAATTAGAATTTTATATTTAATTTTTGATTCCTACTTAAAGGAACGGATAAATATTCATACCTAACAGCTAATTACAAAAAATCTCCTTCACGAGTCTAATTCGTTTAAAGTGCAGCAATTTCAAAACTACCAAAGAAATATTAAAAAACAATTGTTCATTCTAAACATTAAAAAAGCGTCTTTTACTCATGAAAAGAAGAAACTAATATTCGAACGAGCCAATATATTGCAACCCAAAACTATATATTCATACGCGAATCGATTTCACGGTTCCGCATATTCGCGGTCTGGTTTTTCGCGTCCATTATCCGGCAACAGTGAAATTTCCGCAAGTAAACTATAATTCCGGGAACGAGCCGCAACAGAAGCGGGAGTCGTCTGTTTTACAAGGGAACCGCTCGTTGCCGGGTATTCATCTCGTTGAAAACCGTTCGAAGCTAATCTCGTTAAACTAACCGCCCTGGCTAAATGCTGTTTATCCTATTCCGAATGCCGAAACAGTTTCACATGTCTGAGCGGTAAATTCCGGCAACTCCCGGCAAGGCGGGTTCATTACATTAATGACCGACATTACGGGAACTAGAAGCTAGAAGAGAATCCCCCCTCCCCCCGTTCCGCGTTTCGTCCGCCGGTTTTTTACCGGGCGTTCGTCAACAATGAATAATCGAGGGGATTGCTAATTACAACGGTGCCGGGCCAGGTAAAAATGCGACGGTTTAACGAGCTGTACAACCGTAACGACGGCGCGGATCCGTAGCTCCGTCAACCTGCTCGCGCGCCTGCTTTTCACCGGGCGTACCGTGATTATCAGTCACCGATATCTCGAATGAGATCATTCGACCGGGAGAGCGTGCACGGGCGGCGATCTGTGCCGTAGGTGTGCGGATGTTTTTTCGCGCGGATGAAAAGCAGGTTGCCACGGTAACCGCGTGTCCCGATAAATTATTTAAATGAATTGTTGAGATACGCGCGGAGAGACCGCGCCGCGCCGCGCCGGCGGCGGCTGCTGCATTCCGTAACCGGGCAGCACGGTGTATACGGCACTCTCGATTTAGTAAATCGCGGCGATCCGTTCCTTCTGCGCCCGCGCCCGCGACGGAGGAAAAAATAAATATGGCTGAACGCCGCGGCTGAGAAGTCAAAGTTTTCGCATGGAGTGGCCGGGGCATGCTCGGGCGCGAGGTGGCCCACGCGTGCATGCGAATGCTTCGGCGCGCACGTGGGAAGCGAGCTGGTAAGCGGTGATGCAACCTGGATATAATACAGATGCAAATATAAAGTCGCGGCAACCGCTCGCATATAATTACACCTTGCTGGATTTAGTTTTACGACTGCGCGACTTCCAGGCCGGAATGGTTCACTGTTCTGGCATCTCCGTGACTTTTTTCCCCCCTCCGCTTCATTTTCCCTTCGCCAATAAAGGAATCTCCGTCGCGCGACCGACGAGAACAATTCTTACTTTCGTTCGACGACCGTTGTTCTGTGTTTATGAACGGCGCCTCGTGGGCGGGCCGATCGCTGTTTAAATGGAACTCGAAGCAACGGTTACGGAGATTTCAGCGGCGGAAGGTGTCGTAAAATGGATCCGCGTGGATCATCGCGAGGTCGATTCGGAGCTGCGCTCTTTCGCGGCCTTGTCCCGATCGTCAGTTCCTAGTCGGTTTCCTTTTTGACGCGTTTCTATGAAATCGACGTTGATCCTTTTATTGTACTCTATACAGATAATAACATGAATTGTTAACTTACTCGTTAACCCTTGCGTGCTTAAAGGAGGGTCAGAAATGTCTACAGAATTTTAAATATGTATTTTTATTCTTTCTTATAAAATTTGTATATTTTAGCTTTGGAGATAGCTATGTGTATTATTTAACATTATTGCATTTAATAGTATTTAATAAAAAAATATTATTTCTATTCTATCTAATACCATAAACACCTTAGGATTAATATAACATGGAAAAGAAAAATTGTAAGTCAAGACCCAAACTCCAAGTCTAGTCTCTGCAGCTGCATTCTTCATTCAGAATATAGGTAAATCAGGTAAGTATGCATAAGATATAATCTATAAACAATTACGATCGATGTAGGCGTCGCCATCGGTCCCCACCATCAATTATCAACAGCGGAACGGTGGGCGGATCGCGGTTAGGATGAATTGGACCTAGTGAAGACGCCAGAGAGAAGAAACGAGGTCGATGATGGCCCCTTACATAACTCGCTGGAGGGTCCACGAATATTGAAACGGTGTCATCGATAATAATAGGAACCACATAATTAATCGGCAAACCAGCCATTCGAACGAAATCGTCGAATAAAAGGCTAAAATCTACAAAAGCCGAACACGCCCAAGTAAACACAGAGTCTTTAGAGCGGCTCGCCAGCGATCGGTAAACTTTCTCGAAAAAGGATTAACACATTGACGACAGCAGTCACATACATATGACTTCAGAGAATTTTGAATCACAATAATTAATTCGTCACGGTTTTGTTAACACTGTATCCTGATTCAATTATTAAGAAAATTTATATTATTTATATTATTATTACTATTATTATATTTATCATAATTATGTTAATTATACTATTAACAATTCTACTGCGTTGTCTATCATATGAGGATAACAGAATTACTTAAACCATAACATAACCTTCAAAAATTCATTTCTGTGCCAAGCCATTATAATTTTTTAATTTTATTTAAAATTCACAGAGGAATAAGAATATTGAGAAAGTAATTGATTACCATACAGCTTAGCTTTCTAACTTTAATTTGTTTAAATAAAATATTTTTCTGACTCTGCTATGCGGAATCAAAAATTGGGTGCATCAAGAAACTGATGCTGTATAATTTCCTTAAAAATTCGATTAAGGTAACCGCGATATAATTTCGATTTTAAATTATAATTCGTTTAAATAAAATATCTTACATATACCTGAATAAAATAATTTGTATACATCTATGAAATAATACATCGTTTCCGAGATTATCGGCGCGGCCGTCGACTCGTTACGATCGACCGATCAAAGGAGGAAGGAAGGAGCCGTCGACAACTATATCGTTCCGTTCAAAAGACAAGAGGGCGTCCGGCCGGTACGGCGAGAGCAGTGCCAGAGCTCTAGCATGTTAGCGGCCCCGCGTCCCGATATATTTACGCGAACGGGGAGACTTCGGTAAAACGGTGGCACCGGTCCAGCAGCCACGCTACGGAAATAGATTTCGGCTGCGGCAATGCAACAAGCTCCTTGTAGACGAGCGCCGCCGAGCAGTGGGAAGCAGCCAGTACCGTGACGACCAGTTCCCGAGGAAAACCGGAGAAATCGCCTCCGCGAGGTCCCACATGAATGTGAGTGCGAATATTCCTTTCACGAGCGCGTTATCCGGTGCATCGTGGCCGCCGGTAACGCTCTGATACGGCGCCCGTGGTTGCGGCTTTTGTTCTCCGTTTTGTTGCGACGCCCGTGGTGCATCGGCCTGGAAGTTCGCGCGGATCGTTCGGCCCTCTTCCTCTGGGATACGCGTCTTCCGAACTCCTTCTACCGGCCCTGCAACAATTACAACGGACATGGGACTACGCGAATTCGTTGCTGAAACGAAAACTACGTTCATAGATCCTCCCCTTTTTTTCGAAAGCTATCCTAAAGCTTGGGAGTCTTTGGGGAATGTCTAGAATTCGAAGACATTCCTTGGGCTAGATGTTTCTCGTTAAAATAGAAAAGCATAAATCTCGTACGGAAGTAGGTTAGTGTATTAGGCCGGGTCGTAAATAACTAGATATTGGAAAGCTATCGAAGGCGATGAAGGATCGAAAGAAAAAGTGAAACAGAGGCTGGTTTAATGCTTCGCATCTATTTTCAGACAGGCGGACCCAATTTCTACGGGGTTGTGCATTATGAAGTATAGTTGACAGCTATTAACGCATCGATCGCCGTGTCCTCCTGACACGGAGGACGGATTTGTTTCTCCTAAAAATCAATTAATTCCAAAGAAAGTGATTTAAGGTTATATACTATTTAAATTAAATTCGGTTCCAAGCAAGTCGCCTCACTTTAAAGAACTTTCCGGCATTTGTGACGCAGCGCGCCTGCTGGCCGATGTTTTATTTATTGTTCCGGGATAAAGATATTTATGTTTACGCCTCGACGCGAATCTCGCGATCTCCGACCACGCGCTCGATGCATCGGTGACGTCAAAATTTGTCGACGGACGTCAATTCCGAGCGAAGGATCGGAAGCATCGCCTCGGCCGTGCCGCGATGCAATTAGGTATTGCGTAAAAGCTCGTTAGAGGCATCGCGAGGCGGTTTTCCCTTGTTCGTGGATAGGCGATCGCGGGTTCGACGGCGGCGGGATTTCACCGGTTTTACTTTCGCGGGGAAGTAGACAAAAGGCCATCGCGCGCGATCGGCCCGGCGATTTGTCGCGCGAAACGCGTGCTGAGAGCCGAGCCAGGGCGGAAGCGCGGCACGGCGTCGCGTTCGCGGAGAACCGGAAGCGGGACCAGTTTGTTTACGGAGACACGCGATGCCCGACCGACGAGCAGAGACGGTGACGCTATCGCGGCGAAAGCATCTGCAGGCTTCTTCGCCGGAAAATTACAGGGGAAAACGAGTGTTTACGAGGCGTCTCGTTTCGTTAAGTAATCGAGAGACTCGCGCGCGGCTAGGGGCGGAAAAGTGGGGGGGAGGGGCGGCGAGGAACGCGCTTTGTGAAACGTGTGTCAGCTAGAGACGCCACGTCGCGTTTCGTTAATTGCTCGCTGCGAATAATTAATCCGGCCGACGCGACGGGAACGTTGTCTCGGGTGCCGGCGCGCGCGTACGCGAGCCGAGCCAAAACGCTTGTAACGCGAGAATCCCGGGCACACGGATGATCGATCGGCGTAATAAAGCAACAGGGGAAGATTATTACATAGTTGGAAAAATGTATCGCGTTGGATCTCTATCGGCGGCGCACGGTGCTTGGACCACCTCCAAGTTCCTGCAGACTTTAGCAATTTCATCGAAAAATAGTGGCTCGTAAAGCGCAGCCGGCTCCGTTATCCCCTCGGATCGCCATTTAAAATTATCGCGTCTCACCGACGCGAAAATTCCGATACGGTTCCTCGCCGTGCTTTTGAATGGGTTCTTCTTCTGGGTTCTCGGCCCCGTGATAAGCCGTGGATCGGTTTCTCGCGCGCGAAACGATCGCGACGAGCCACGCGATCTAAATTTATATTTCTTGGGAATCGGCCGCTTTGTTGCTCCTTGCATAGGACAGAATAGCCGTCGTAGAACAAAAGAGAGACGGTACCGCCGCGAAGAACAGAAGGGGTAAACGTTCTAAAGATACGTATGGCTCTAATTCGAGGTTTCTAATTCACGCGCGTGGAACTCGCGCGCCGCGCGGCCGACTGGAACCGGTCCCGGATAGAATATTATTTTTCCGACGGCGGCTTACCGTTCGACGTTCGACAATATTATCGTTGGCCGTGGCCGCGAGGGACTCGGCTCGGCCCCGCGAATAAATTATAATTTTTTTTTTTTCGCGTTCGAACGCTAGAAAAATATTCCGACGTTGCAACCGACGCGAAATCCCGCGCGGACTTTCGGCGGCCGGAGCGCAGCGGTACGCGGGGAACGTTAACGTAATCCCGATACAAACGTTGAATGAATGCGCGAGCATAACCCCGCGATATTTACGGATTCTCCGCATTCGTGTCGACCGGCGGAAATATATAGTGTCGCGTGCCATTCGGCTCGATTTTATTTCGAGACGCGGAACCACGATTTTTCCCTTCCCTCTGCCACCGCGGCGAACGCGGACGCGATTTTCCGTCCGTCCGTTCGTTCGTTCGCGCGCGCGATAGAATCGTCTAGCGCGTGACGTCAGGCTTTCTCGAGGACCCCACTCGAGAAATCTCTCGACGCGGCCGCATCCTCGAAATTACTCGGCCACCTAATCCAAGGTGCGATGACATGAATTCACGCGCCGCTTGGCAGCCGACGCCTGCCAGATTGTCTCGACGCCTCGATTCGTGGTTACGTGTAAAAACGCGCCGAGCCGATAAACAATAGCCGCGCACGCACGTCTCTAGTATCGCAAACGGGGCGCGCACTGTTTACCGAGAATATTTAGGCCGACTTACTTTTCTTACTTACTTTTCGCTGGTCGGCCGATGACAGCGTTTTATAACCGTACTGAATCTTATTGTTTCGTTAACCTCGAGACTTGCCACTTGAAGAAACGTGTCGCATAGTCGCGCAGATGTGATACATTGATTACACACTTGCCAGCTAAAATATAGATACATGTGTGATAAAATGGCAGATAATATTGAAATTTATATACTCGCGTTTCTCACGGTTAAGAAGCAACATGAGAAAATACGATCATATTGTTTGCATGGGGCGGTGAACGTTGCAAGTTTATCTCTATGAACCGGCGAATCCTTGTTGCAGAACCCGGGAGCTGAAAAATGGCGCCCGATGGCCATTTCGAACCCCTCGACCCGGTTGCGCATGGCAAGGTCCATGCCCCATTGGGTAATGGTACGTATTGCGTCGCGTAATTATGACCACCTAATGTACCCATTGCGTTTCAAACACATATTCTTTCTTACAACTTGTTATAATTTATTCATTCGAGTCTAGACAAATAATAGAAAGACTATTTAGACAGGCCACAATTTAGCGCTCAATAATTCCTAAAATATTATATAAATTAGAATTTCTCTGATGTTTTCAAAGAGTCAGAATACAAGACTCTGCTAACAGGTGATTAAGACCTTCAGTGTCGAGCAAAATTTATTCAAAATATTATTCGAATAAAATATGATTCGTAGAATTTATTCGAAATATTATATGAGAAAAATATGAATCGTAGAATTTATTCCCAATATTGTACGAATAAAATATGATTCGTAGAATTTATTCGAAATATTGTACGAATAAAATATGATTCGTAGAATTTATTCGAAATAATGTACGAATAAAATATGATTCGTAGAATTTATTCGAAATATAATTATACGAATAAAATTATGATTCGTAAAATTTATTCGAAATGTTGTACAAACAATGCCCAATTCTGACCTGTAACCAAACTAAGCCACATTCTTATATCGGGCGAATGTGACCTGTATTGGTAAAGGGTTAAGGGTGCAGAAAGTTCCTCGTTTAAGAAAGACACTGTCTCAGGCTCAACAGCAGAAGGAAGCGGAACACCAGCATCAACGACGACCGCCGACCCCGCCGAAGGTGCCGCCGCCGTCGCTCTCCGGCGACTGTGGTGACCCCGACTACGAGATCATCGAATTTCCGACCCGACCGCAAACCCAGAACCAGAAGTCCTCGGCGCCGATCGCGGCCGCGAGCCCGGCCAAGTGCGCCCTGTGCGGCACGAAGGACGTGTTCGCCCGCTGCGACACCTGCAAGGAGAACTACTGCGAGGCCTGCGACGACATGAACCACAAGCACCCGAAGAGGAAGCACCACGTCCGCAGGAGGATCCTGACGGATCTCGCGACGAAAACGCGACCGCCGCTGCCGCCGAAAGGGGAGAGCATGTCGAACCCGCCCCCGATACCGCCGCCGAGGCGAAACCGCAAGACTCAGGTAGGATGCGTTCTAGCCTGAGGCTTTGATCCCTTTCCGTGAAATTTTCTTCCAGGACGGCTGGTCGGCCTTAGGTACGCGCATCCTCGTGCCGCAGTCCTGCGTCGTCGGGTCAAAGGAGTCGAACGCGATCGGAATCATCGGGAACCAGGTCGCGAGTTCCTGATCCCCCTTATTTAAACTTGTCCCCCTTTGATCGCTCGACTCGCTAAAGTAATTAATAATAATAGCAACTGCACTGCAGATTTTATGTAATATACGGTAACCGTGGCAAGCAGCAGGTTCACCGAAGGGATCCCCAAGAAAACGTCTAAGATCCTCGCGGCTAGAAAAGTGGAGCAAACTTCCACTATTTCAGCCGCGTGATCCAGAAATTTGACGGCGTCGCAATTTATCCCTGCTTGGGATTTCGCCCTTCTTATTTCACAGCGGAGATGCGGAGAACCTGATGCACTCCGCTTTGCTGCTGTCCTAAGCCACGGTAAATAGAATCTAGAATTATCACCTCGCAAGTCTGATACATAATTCCTGACGAAATTTTTCTGCACAAATATCTGCAGATAAACAGTTGTGTCGCGACCTTGTCCCGCCGACGATTCCGATCGTTCTCCACGTTGTTAAGACACGCTCGTGTATCGTTATCCCGTTGTACACGACGAGATTGTTGATTTTTTTTTTTAGATTTACGTCACACCGAGGCAACGAAGATTGTTAAATGTGCGCCAGTCGCAAACAGATTTTGAATTACACGTCACGCTGCTGCAACGAGCAGCGATTTCAATGTACATTGTCGTTGGTTTTTTTGTCGAATACACCACGTTACTGCAAAAAAAAAAAGAAAACACCACTGCCGTATTCACTGATCCCGTATTCCGTCACTCTATTCACAGAACACTTTGCGACGAGGTAACGGGCGGGAAAAACCGAACAGGGGACGTAGTAATCGACTCCGCGGCGAGATCGCGCGACAGGTGATCGAGTCCTGCGCGGAATCGTGAATACGGCAGAGCATGGTGAACGAAACGGTGGTTCGATTTTCTCGTTACTATGTGCTACTCCGTATTTCCCGTACCCGTTACGCTGGTACAACGAACATATATATATATATATATAAATCAACTGCGTTTAATACAGACCACACCGATTCTTTTCAGCCGAGTTATGTTTCTTTAACCAGACGCCTTCGATTTCCATCTACATACGTTGCAAACGATTTTTTTTTCTTCTATCCACACGTTATTTTATTTTTTTTTGTTCACTAACGCTTCATTTATTTATTTACCGATCCAGCCAGCCATCTAACAACGTGCGACGCTTCAGCTGCGACAGACCCGCCACACACACGCACACCACGGAACGTGCACTATCTATATTTCAATCATGACTTCTCTTTTCTTTTATTCAAGTTTTTGTTTTGCCATTTGTTCCGATTTTTTGTGTTATACGCATATCGTCACGACGCCGTCCAAAATCCTGCCGTAGAGCTCCGCAGAGTTACCGAGAACAGCACTGCGGGCGGTGTTCGGTCGCAGCTCGACTGTGTAATAAAGTTCAGGTTTCCGCGCTTAGGCTAAAACGACGCAAAGCCAGGGACCCACGAATCTCTCCTTGATCGAGAGAGTCGGCAGCTTGAAGCGCACACTACCGAGCAGGCCGCTATCGGCGACTCTAGATACGAAAACGGTGTCGAAAACCATGCAGTCCGCGAAAGACGCCGCGCCCGACGGAGCCGGACCGGGCACCGATAAAATGTCCACGCTGCAGGTAAACGGTAACTTGAAACCGAGCTCGTAGACGATCAGACATTTACGCGTGAAATTAAAGTTCCAGTTCAAAGCGATTCGATGAAACTATTGCAATTAATGAAACGAAATTCGTGTACGTACCGTAACATTTTAATTAAAAGAAATATGGTTATCGAGAGCGTTGTCGCGTTAATTTTCCTGCAACGAAAATTGTAACATTCTTTGCCAATGCTAGGCTATTTATTTATACCAGAATTTTTGTTATCTATGTATCAGATTTTTATTATCTACACATTTTAAATTTTTGTAAGAAATAATTATATATAGTGACGCAGTAGTCACATAGAAATGTTATTCTTACACGATTAATTTAAAATGAACGCATACATTAATTTACCTTGTCTACTGCGTTAAATTAAACTCGCTTATTTTTATCGCAAACACTTGCAATCCGCGGTCTAATAATAAGAAAAATAATAGAATAAAAGAATAGTCCTGAAAACACATAACTGGACAGGAAAATGCACAGGTACAATTTACACGTGGCTCGCTAACAACCCTGAACTAGTTCGACGAAGATTAACAATACAAATCGCAGTATTGCTTCCAAAATTAAAAACATTAATACGATTAAAAGTAGCAGAAGTTAGACGAACGATAAACGCTAGTAAAATCTTCTATAATACCACTACCAATAAAACGGTTACGCAAGAGACTTCGCAGATGGCAATCGATGTCTGATCGTCTACGGATAGGTGTAGAATGACAGATTTAAGAAAGAGCGAAACAAAGAGCTGCGTCTCTTCAGGAGAGATACAGGAAATACCAGGAAGCGATGCGCGCACAAGACGCCACCAGGAGGAGGCACACTTCCGGCGACATTTCGAGGGATCCGGTGAATTCAAGGCCGCTGAGTATGGGCAGTCCGAGACCGGCGCCACCGGTGCCACCGCCGCCTCCCCCTAGATCGATGATACAGTCGGCGAGCGTTTGCGATTTATCCTCGCCGCATATGTGGAATCCTGGAATGCACCAGGTAATTAGCATTAAATATATCCGACTTCCAGATAACCTCTCCGACGCTGTCGGCCTTGGAATAGATACTTACGCGGATCTTTTATGTATTCCTTGCGCATCGAGTTTTAAATCATGCACTCGGTACGGTCTCGTTACGTTTCTCGAAGAAGCAAAATAGCTGCAGGATTATTGCCTGTCCCAGTCAAGGTTCTGATAAAAATTCAACTGCTCTTCTTTACATATTTTGATGTCCTCTTGTCAAATTTCTTGTCAAATTTCTTGTCAAGTTTCTTGTCAAATTTCTTGTCAATCACCAACTGAAAAATAAGATTTTGATGCGTACAGTACTGAAGAGAAACAATTTTCCAGGCCCAATCCATGGCTCACCTGGGCCCAGGAGGCATGCCGATGATGTGGTACCCGCCGAACAGTCCCTGGGAGATGACCATGGGCGGCTCTACGATGAGCCTCAACCACCCCGCGATGTGGGGCTATCCCATGGGCTACCCTCCGTCGCAGATGCTACCACCTCACTATCCAGGCTCCCTCTCGAGGCCGCACAGTCCAGCGAGAAGCATGAAATCCAGCAGAAGATCCAGAGCTGCTTCGCCGTCGCCCAGCATAAAGTCCAGGAAATCGTTGGCCTCTAGATCGCGATCGAGGAGGTCGCAGGGCTCGCCGTCTGATGCAAGCTCCGAGGACTCCGGAGACTCGGATTTCGACGATCGGTTGTCTCGCAGCTCCAGGGGCACGAGGCGAAGCAGCATATCCAGGAGCAGGCAGAGGAGCTACCACGAGGATGAGGGCAGGAGTCTGCTGGCGAGGAACCGTTGCGAGTAAGTTGATTTTATTTTGGTTATTTCGAAGGCAGAACTGTTTTCCTCTGCGATAAACAATTTGTCCACGAGGCGATGATTTAAGGTTCTGGTCCAGGAGGCTAAAGAGAAGGTAATTTTTAGGATTATTTTTGTAATAAAAGTCAACGAGGTGGTAATGATGATCTCATGTTTAATTATGAACTTTTTAAGCGTACAATTATATAATTTTTATTTTTTCCAATTGTCAAGAATAAATGAACCTCGCACTCTTCAAAATTCTCTTTGAGCTGTTTGGACGTTTAGCTCCTAGTCAGACAAAGTAAAATATATTCTGCGATAGCGAAGCTTGTTCCAAAATCTTTCTTTTTACCATGTTCTGATAATTATATAATATATAAAATAACCTAAATAACCTAAAACCGGTTGTCGACCGATTGTCCGGCCAGGTATTGTTTGTAAGCTTGGGAGAACATTCATTGATAAATAAATTCGTAATACCAGCGTATTTGTTTTTTCAGGCGAATGATGTCGGAAGAAAGGGTGATGAGCACCGAAGAATGGTCCGAGAGCCCAAACAAGCGGCACTCGAGGAACTACGAGGACCTCCCGAAAAGCACCCTAACCTCCCGACGGCGTTACGAGCAAGACGATCGCAGACTTTCGAGGCAGGATTCCCGGATCGATCGGGTCCAGAACGGCGGCTACCGAGACCGTCGACGACGAAGCACCGACGAGGAGTCGTCGGACAGGAGATCCACCGTGCCGGCCCGATCCAGAGTGACCAGTTCCTCGGACGATCACTTCGACAAGGTAGAGGCCGCGCCAAGAAGAAGGGACGACGACGCGGTTCCGAGAAGAGCCGCCTCCGTGCGCAGGGACGTGGGATCGGAAGAATTCGATAGATCCTCCCGGCGAGATTCTAGACGGTCCTCCATCGACAGCGACATGCAAGCGCCGAGAAAAGCGGCTTCGCGAGACTCGTCCGCCAGGAGGAACCAGGAACCCGAGAGATTAGACAGAGGAGAGGAAGAGGAGGGCGTATCGCGATCAGCCACGAGAACTCAACGAAGCCGGGATTCGTCGCGCGATCGGGAGATGCCGAGGAGAGAAACGGTGAGAAGGGAGGCGTCGCTCGAGGACGCGGAGAAGTCTGCCAGACGGAATTCCGGAAAATCGTCTCTCGAGGCGGACAGTCGACGGAAAACGCCGTCCCGCGAGCTTGATCCTAGAAAACTGCGGGAGAGCGTGGGTCGGGAGAGTTCGAGGCCGAGCAGCAGGAACCAGGAAGTCGAAGCTAAGCCGGTCGAGAAACGAAACGCGGAGGAGAGTCCTCGAAAGAAGGAGGATCGGGTGGTCAAGAGTCCCGAGAGAAGAGTCTCCGCGGAGAAGGAAGCTAAACGCGAGAATGAGAGTGCTCCGACGAAGGACGTCGCGAACGAGTCGAAGGTCGCCATGGAGATACCGAAGGAGGAATGGGCCTGCGAGCATTGCACTTTTCTGAACAACGAGAAGGACCGCGTGTGCGTGGTCTGCTGCAAGACGAAGAGCAGCGCGTTGCCGCCTAGCCCCGAGGACACCCAGGACGACGTCGAGCCCATGAGCGAGCCGCCGAAACCGGAGTCAGGGACAGCGTCCAGCATTCCGAGCGACCCTAGCCCCGACCTCGAGAAACGGGCGAGCCTGTTAAAGATCTCGAACAGCGAAGAGAGCGGGGACAGTGGCTCGGCAAAGAACAAAGGTAGAGCAAGCCGCAAAATCAGCTTTTCCTTCGGTACCAAATCACACCAGTGACCGTGGCCCCCTTGTTGCTGCCCGATCTCCGAGTGTATCCCCCTTCTGTCCCTAGCCCGCGAGGTGTTTAAAGCGTGTTTCTACGTTGGACGAATCTTCTTCTCTTGTCTCTCGCCTCTTCTCTCTCTCGCTCTCTCTCTTTTTTTTTACAAAATTGCGATGGAACAGAATGGATTGTCCCCCCCCCGTTGTCGATGTATACCCTTGGATGAATAATAAAGAGACACGCACACTGTTTCGTACGCAAAGTCCACTGGAGACCGGAATGCACAGTCGTATTTGAAACGAAGCCCGCCATCCTTCTTCTCGGCCATGTCTGATTGCGTTATTATTCATTCAAGAGGAGCTGCTGCGTTTCAAGCACGACCGTGAATTCGGCTGCTGTTCATTCGATCCTGACGGACGACGTGCCACTCTGACCGATCCCGACGACGCGAAGACAGGCGGTGCCTTACACGATTGTGTGTCCCCCCGTTGAAAACGTCTTAGGACCTTGTCCAGAAGGTCGCGGGGTAGTTTTTGGTGCGGGACGACGTTCCGCGGACAGTGTGCTCCCTGTGAATGACGAAGTGACCTTGAATTTGCAGATACCGCGAGGCTGGAAGAACCGTCAGCGGCCGTTGCCGAGGACACGCTTCCGGAGTCCCCGTCGGTAGGGAAAGACGCGTCGTCATCGATTCGGAACGGGGCACCGGCGGCCGTTGAGAGCACGCAGGACGCCTCGGTCGGCGCCGCCGAAACGAATGGCGAGGAACGCGACGCGACGTCGGCGAGACGACCGATGCTCGCGAAAATCTCGAAAAGCCAGTCGGTTTCCACCGGAACGTCCCCGCCGCCTCAGAGCATTTCGACCCAAGTAAGAAATTCTTGCGAAAGAAACGCACGTTGCAGCTGTTGGCCGACACCGAGCTATCGCAACGCGATAAAACATTCAAAGAATCATCGATTTTTAGACGTACGACTACCTTCCGGCCAGGGGGAGCACAGGACTCACGAGAACAGCGTCGAAGGGGCTGCTCTACTACGATGACAGTGACGCGGAGGTAAAACGTTTCAGCAAACGATCGAATACCCGTCACGCTCTTCAAACTCTCCGTGAAAAGAGAAATGGAGGAAAAAGAGATACATATTCGAATAAAGAGCCGCACAGCTCTGCCGGCCGCTCCACTTTTCCCGGATTTTTCGAATCCGTCGCGCATCAAAAGGCGAGGGCTCGCAATTAAAATATCCCCGGTTATTTTCAAACTCGTATTTGGACCGCGTTATTGGCCGGGCCTTTGACAACTTGGCGAAGTCTGTGGCACTCGAGCCCGAGCCCGTTCTTTTGCGCGAGCCAAAAGCGCCCTTAAATTTTTAATGGCGCGACCCGGAAGCACGACGGCGCGCCCGCGCGGCTAACGAACGGTTTAATGAAAGGAGCGATTCGGAGCGTTTGTTTCAGGAGCCGACCAGATACGGGAACAGCCCGGACCTATATCCGCGGAGCCAGGAGCAGTTTCTCCAGCAGCTGATCGCCGGCGCCGGCAGGGATCGGACGCGGCGAAATTCAATCGACTCCGGCCATCTCTATTATCGTTCCAGGGTAAACTTGCCTGTCCCCCGAGAGAGCCAACGGTTTCTAATCCCGCCCGATCCACGCTCTGCTTTAACCGTTTTAATCTGTAATTCGACGTTGGTTTGAAGTTTCCGTAGCCTCGGTGTGAACGGTAGGGGGCAGGCGTTCGCAGCCCCCGTTCGCCGATCTAGTTCACCGATCATCTTTCACTTCCGTTTGCAACGATTATTAATATCTCTGTGTCTGGTTTGACGATAATTAATTCCGATAGAACACCTATAGAACCACACGTAACCGCACCGTCACCGTTCGTAGTCGTCATCATTGGATCGAGGACATCCCACGACGATCGAACCCCTCCGAACGATTATTCACCGCTGTACGAAAACCGTCGTGCATCGCGCGACCCCCCTTTCGCCGTAGACTTTATTTAGGGGGGTTAGTTAGCCGACCGATGAATTAATTTCATGTTCCAGGAGCCGAGCCAGTCTAGATTCCTCGAGGCGGCGGGCCCTAGTTCCCAAGGAGTTTCAACGTTGACGCGGCAAGGCTTAGAAATTGTCGAACTTCTGCGAGAAGCCGAGAGGCACGGTTACTCCACCGACGACGTTCAGGTGGCTTTATCGCAGGGCGCTAGCAACCCCATCGACTGGCTGAAGGCGCAGTGGCCCCATTTGGTGGAGACGGTGCAAGTTCTGGCAACTACTCAGGGAAAAGAGCTGAAGGAAAACAATATCGGCGCGATCACCGCCGCCGAGGCGAAGGAGGCCGTAAGATTGGCCAAGGGCGACGTATGGAACTCCGTCGCCGTCGCCGTCCAACGTAGACAGCAAAAAGTGAGTCCTCCAACTGTACAACAAACGCAGAATTTTTAGTAACAACCCTCGAAATAAAAATTGTTAGATAAATAACTTTTTATAAAGTAAATGTAGATTTCACATTTTACTTCTTAATTATTTTCTTAACCAATTTTATAATTAATTAATTCTTATTTTATAATAAGAATATTTTATAATAATTCATATTTTATGATTTCTTAAATAATTAGCCAATTATTATTCCAGACTGAAACAGGAATCTTAAACGTATTTGCCTATATATTATTTACCGGAAGCCTATCAATAGAATTTTCGATTATAGTGCTATAGTAGAGCAGTAATCTTAAATATTTTCGTCCACGCAATAATTCCAAGGGTTCTTAAAAATAAATTGCAGACTCACAAAATTAGTGTGATCATCGTCGGTAGATAGCGCGTTAATATGTTCGAGTCGCAAAATTTCATAGACAATTGATCGATGAGTAGAAAACCTGTCAGGAGCGAGTCTCCGGCAGGCGCGAAGTGTTCCGAAGTTTTCGCTGACCCGGAATTCCGACTGACTTCCACAGTGCGAGGAAATAATGAAGAAAGGCAACTTCGCGACGGCGGAAGTTGTGAAAGCGCTGGAGAATAACGCCGGTGCCGAGGACGCAGCTTTATTCGAGCTACAAAAGAATCAGCTCAAGCCGTTTTTGATGAGGATCTGGGGTCCTCCGGTTGGGGTGGAGAACGACGAGGCTGCACCGCGGGAAGGTCAGCGAATATTTTCACCTTAGAAGAGTATCGATGGAATCCCGTCCGCGGCGTCGGCCGAGCTTTTGACCGAGTCCGATGCCTTTTATCGCGGGTTCCCTTTAATATTCCTCTTTTCGCCCGGTGGAGAATGAGAGGTTCGGATTCATAACGAGAGAGGGCCGCTTGAAATGTAACCGAATCCGCCGCGATTAAGATCGCGAGAAATCTTTTAATCTGTCCCGACACTTCGGCGACCAAGAAATGGTGTCGCGATGTTCAGTTTAACAATTTGCAACTTGCGATTTAAATTCTCTATATTTATATTCTTCATATTCTCTAAATAGGTGAATTATTGAAACGTAACCAGAGCGTCAAAAACTGAATTATATATTTGTCGATCGAACTGCAGCTCTCGAGAATTTGACTTATTTTTAAATAACCGTACCTCGTGTATCAAAAGCTTACATCTCTGAACATTTTTCCATAAGAAACTTTTAAGTCGTGTTTTATACTCTTCTTTTATTTCTCATTTCGTTGTCTATACTCTGAATATAGATCTTTAGAGTTCGTAGCTTCGGAGAACGATAACAATTTAGGGTCGTTGTTCTAGATGCGGCAGGTGCGGTCGGTGGTGGTACGGGTGTTCCCGAACAGGTTTCCAACGTGTCGGACTCCGAAGCGCGGAAGCAGGTAATGTCACCAATTGTTGAAAATTTCGTGGCGTTGCAGGCCGACTTTCAAAAGCAACTGGCGGCCCTCAAACAACTGACCGATAACTGGCAACACGATAAAGACCCCCTGAACACAACCGGTAATAAGCCTGATAATCAGTACGAAGGTAACGCTGACGACCGAACCGTTCTAATCGATAAAAATCTGGTCCCAAGGGCCGTACAAGACCTTGACGTAGCCGAAGCCCTAAAAACGCCGGAGAATCGACACGCGATCCGCCCCGACAACGATCCATTGCAAACGACCATAAACGATATGTCTCCTAGTCCAAATAGTACCCTAGCTCAAAACCCTAAAGCATCTGCTGATATTGTTAATATAAACGAAAAAATGCATGATATCGTAGAAAAGAAGGAACAGATCTCAGACCACGCAAAGGGCAGTTTAATGAAAATCGACGTTGCAGCGATTGTAGATCCTCAGAAAGAACCGAAAATCGAAAATCAAAATGTGAGAACAAACTCGGTGAATATTATTGATGAAAAGGAAAAGCAAATTGCGGAAACGATAAAAAGTGTACCGAAGGACAGTGAAAGTAAAGATAAAGTAACCGAAATAATTTTGAATTCTGATAAAGAACCGAAAACCGAAAATCAAAATGTGAGTACAAACTCGGTGAATATTATTGACGAAAAGGAAAAGCAAACCTCGGAAACGATGAAAAGTGTACCGAAGGACAGTGAAAGTAAAGATAAACTGACCGAAATAATTTTGAATTCTACTAAAGAACCAAAAATCAAAGATCAAAACGATGAAAGGACCTTAGCAAATATCACGGAGGAACAGAAGAAGCGAATCTCAGAAGCAAAGAGTTTACCAAAAGACAGTGATAATATAGAAAAAATAGTCGAAACGATTTCGAATCCAAATAAAGAACCGAAAATCGAAAATCAAAATAAAAAAGAAGCCACAGTGAATATCGTCGATAAACAAATGAAAGAAATCTCAAAAACAACCGAGGAATTGTCAAAGAACAGCAAAAACAAAGAAAAAGTAGTCGAAACGATTTTTACTCCTGACACAAAATCGAAAACGAAAACTCAAAATGAAATCACAAACAGGCCCTTAAAAAATATCAATGCAACAGACAGCGAAAATTTAACGCCTGCGCAAAATATTTTGAACGCCGATTCGAAAACCCACGACGTTAAAATCGCGACGAAAACAATCAAAGCGGAAGAAGAGCAGTCACCGAGACCGTTAGAGAATTCACTGCAGAGCTGCGACGCCGAGAAAGTAGAACAAACGATTCCTGATCCTGGCAAAGAGGCGAAGGACCGACTCGCGAAGTTGCCGAGGGCGAAACTCGAGACCGAGGACGAAACTAAGGGTGGTGCGGCAGAAAAAAGCGGGACAAACACCGTGGCAGATAAAGTATCGGCGGGAGTAGAATTAAAAGTGCTACAGAATTCGGAGGGGAATAAAGAACAAACGAGGAGGTCAACTTCGGAAGTAGTCCGGAAGGAGAGCAAAAAAATACTTCCGCGGGACGTAGAAACTGAGACTGTGTTCCAAGAAACTTCGGATCCTGACGCAAAGGCTGTGGAAGCGAACGCGGAGTCTCTTTTACCTGGCAGCTCGAACGTCCCTTCAGAATCGAGCTCGTTACTGGATAATGCACAGCAGCGAACGGAACCCGAACAATCGAGCCCGATAAACGAGGAAAAATCGCAGAACGAAACAGAAATTAAAACGTTGAAAGAACCAATGGAAACTAAAGTGGCAGGTGTTACGGGAGCAAAGACACCTGACAAGGATTCGCCCAAGCAGCCGAGCGAGTCGGCCACAGCTGTGTTAGAAAATCAGCGGCCATCGCCGGAACCTGGTTCTTCGAGCAACGTTGGCCAAGAAACGACGCGGAAGAGCAACGAAACGCAAGTGGCCACTGTGGATGCATTGATATCCGCGGTGAAATCGCTGCCGGAGCAATTTCTGGGCCCGTTTATGTCGGCGATGCAGATGTTATCCCCTAAGAGAACCGCTGTCGTCGACCGGTTGAGCGAAATCGGTGTTGACGCGACCGTCAAAACGGTGGAAAAGGAAGAGAAAGAGGTGGAAAAGGAACAGAAGGAGGTGGAAAAGGAACAGAAAGAGGTGGAAAAGAACTCGAAGCCTGCCGAAGGTAGAGGCGAAGAGAAGAACGACGAAGATCGCGCGAAACTTCAGGCTGCGAGGAAGATTGCCGGCGATAGGGGGGACGCTGCGCTCGAGACAACGGGATCCGCGACGCTCGAAACGACCGCGACGGTCATCAAAAAGCTGCAAGAACTCGAAACGGTACGTAGATGCGGGAAAGGCGGCGACGTTGTCCAAACTAACGTAAAAGAGGGGATAATGGCGGCACCGGAAAACTCGGAGGAAGCGAAATTTGACGGTAATGAGGTCTCGAAGGATCCGTTGAATCGGGACACGGACGCTGCGTTGTCCCCGGCGGTGGAGACAAAAGGGGCGGTATCTGGGAACAATGTGGCACAAGTAAGTTCGCAAAAATGCACGACGGAAGTCGCGGGCGACGCCATCGACGGCATCGAGCCAGCACCAGTGGTCGTCGATCCCGTGGAAACGGACGTCTCCGAGCGAACGGCAGGTGAAGCTTTCGACGTTGAAGCGAACACGCTAAGCGCCGATTCACATCATCGACTCGAGACACGCACAGACAACGAAGAATCATCTGCGAAAGAAGCGATCGACTCTTCCCGAAATAACGCTAAAGACTCTCGAGCTAACAATGCGAGCAACGATTCAGCTATCACGCATACATTAACGGAGCATAACGATGTCATTGGCACGCAGTCATTATCAGACCAGACGTCATCTTCATTGGGACGTGACTCAGAGACATGTGATCGTGAATCATCCGACACGCGAACGCCTAACATTAGAGTTCAGAGCGGCGACGATAACCGTGTGCAATTAATCGTTGCTGATAATAAAAACCCCGTGGAAAATATACTCGACACGGAAATTGATTGCAGTGCTAACGATTTGACTAATTCCCGCATCGCACTGACAAGCTCGCTTCCCGTTGCCGAACCCCTCGCTTGCGACCCGTCCGAAGTCAACGATCCGATTTCGAGAATCGCCGGAAACGGTATTTCCGCGGGCGCCCGAGTTCACGGCGAAGTTTCCGACGGACCGAAAAATGTTGCGGGAACTTCTATAAATTCTAAAGCCGTCGAAATTGCGCAGGCTTCGAAAATCGATGCTCGCGAAATTATTGAAAATCCGACGAACTTTCGGCCGGAAGTTTCTAACGGAGTTAAAAGTGCTCCGGAGATTTCTGCGCTGGCTGAAACATCGGAGCCCGAAGTTTTGGAAAATTTTGAATCCGCCTCGGATAAAATTTCGACGAGCTGCTGCGAGAACCTCGCCGAAGCAACATCCAAAATGTTGGACGCCAAAGTTGTGGAGGATTTCGAAATCGTTGCGGGCGAAGCGCCTTCGGACACTAAAAATGTCGTCGACGAAGTTTCCCGAGATCCTCAAGCTCCCGAGAAGTTCGAGAACTCGAAATTTACTGCAGATGAGGTCCCCAAAAATTCCGAGAACCTTCCGGCACAAGTTCCTCGACATCCTGAAACCGTCATCGAACAAGCTCCGCTCGAAACGCGTGTTTCCGATATTTCGAACGGTCCGGAAATTAAATCGCAAGAACCGCCCGCGTACTCTACAGTCCCGGTCGAAAAGCTCGAAAAGCTCGCAGAACTTCCCAAAAAATCCTACGATAGTACAAGTTCCCCGGACGATAGCGAAACGATCGCGGACAACGTTCCCGAAAAAGCTTCCGGGGATTTCGTGCGCGTCGTTCGCGAAATTCCGATCGATCCCGAACCCGTCCTCGAAATTTCAGAGAGCTCCGAAGCGGTAACGCGAGGACCTTCCAAAGATTCCGCAGTCAGTAATCGGAAAACTTATAATGATCCGATACCGGCGACCGAACAGATTTCGAAAGACGCGGCGGCCGTTGTTCGCGCGGCATCCGCGGGCCCCAAAGTTTCTAACGAACCGCAAACGCTTCCCCCGGAGATCTCCAGGTCCCCGTTGCATGTGCGGGAAAAAGTGGAGCAGCCCATCTCCGTTGCATGCCACATACCGCGGCCCGCCGATAAAATCGATACCCGTCCAATCATTTCCGCAAGTAAGTCACTCGGCCCCGACGTGAAGCCGGGAAGAGACGAGTGCGCCGCGACGACGGTGTCCGTCGACGGAAACAATGAGGTAACGAGAGACGTCTCCTCGGACGAGGCAAAGAATGATTTAAATAGAGCGGAGGCAGCCGTGGATCTCGAGGAGGAACCGAAGAGCGAACATTCTTCGACCGTTCCGGCTGATCGAACCACTCGACCGTCCCTGGATCCCTCTTCAATTCCAAACGAGATCGTCGCGAATAAAAGCCTCGAGGCACTCGCGGATGCCGAATCGACGATTTTAACTATTTCAAGTGACTCTCGTGTTATCGGTCCACGGCCGAACTTGCATACTACGGACACCGAATCCGTCGTTAACAAGCTAAATTCTATAGGCACCAACAAAATTCCGGAAACTCTCGTCGATCCTAATGATATCGCCGATACGACGGCTAACATGTCGACGTCCCCGTCGAGCGAAGAAATTACACCCGCCGTGCCGGTAACTTCTTTTAACAAGGCCCTCGTCGCGAAGGATACGAACAACAACGGGTCAGAGTCGGTATCATCCGAAGTCGAGGCGGCCCTGTTGGAACACGAAAAATTAGAAGATTTGAGGAAAACAGAGCTGAGCGTCACCAATTTCAAAGTGATCGACTGTCAGCCCGAGATCATAGAGATCAACATAACCGAGTGCCCGATGATAGCGGTGAACGAATCCGCGCCGATAATGAACTTGGAGAAGGTGTCCGAGGTTGCATCCATTAACGATTCGACCGCGAAACCTGAGATCGAAACGGAAGAAGCGGTCGCGGAGGAAACGTCGGAGAGCGTTGAGAACGACGACGACACGAACGAGATCGAGATCGTCGTTAAAGCGCCGATCAAGGAGAGATCGAAGTCTCCCGGCAAGAAGATCTGCAGAAGGAAATCGCCGTTGAAGGCGTTGAGGAAACCGACGGGCATACCGCGGCGGAATTTCGTCAAGGTGAGCCCGAAGGGTGCCGGAGCGAAGGGTGCCGGAGCGAAGGGCGCCGCGCGAGCGAAAGAAACGACGGCGGAAATAACTCGCAGATCGATCCAGGCGAATCAAAGAGCAGGGAAAAGGGAGACCGCGACAAAGGGTGACACGAGGACCGCGAGAATCGCGTCGAATATTACGGCGACGAGCAAAACGAAAGTTGCGGCCGGTCAGAAACAAGTTCACAGGAGTCCGGGATTAATTGGCTCGGCGGCGGCCACGAAAAGAGAGAGATCGGCGATCCTGAAAACTATATCGAGGGGCTGCGAGCAGATCAAAAAGTCGATTATACCCGGCTTGGCGAAGGCCAGAAACGCGGCCGGGCCGGAAATCGGGCAGAAAAAAGTGGAGAAACCGAGAGGGTCTTTCCTGTCGAGGATCCCGGTGTTTACGGCGAGGCGCGGCCCGCAATCTGCGAAAAGTTTGCAACCACCCAAGGGACTGTCTGGCAGTTTAAATAGCGCCGCGGCGAAGCCGACGGGCCGGCAAACTGCCGGGGAAACTAGTTCATCGGGAAACGCTTCGAAGATAGAGCCGAGACGAAATATTGGCCCCGATAGAACCGACGCGGATTTAGCGGGAAGAAAAGGAAGCGTCGCGATAAACGCGAACGGGAATAATCAAAGAAACAGTGTCGCCAAGAAGGTGGTAGTGCCTACGTTGATCGAAGAGGCGAACGATGATTTCAGCGACACGGACTCGAGCGAGGAATGCACGCGAGAAGTGGAAGAGTACTCGGACGTGGACGTTTCCTCGGACTTCGAAAGCGCCGCGGAATCGGAAGTGTCTAGCAGCGACAGACAATTCTCGGATCATACTCTGGACAGTATGGAGGAATTAACGGACGCGGAGATCCGGCTGCAGGAGACGATCAACGCGATAAAGGCAAAAATATCGGATTCCGAGACCGAGGACACCGGAAACGAGTACAGCGACGTGGAGAGCCAGAGAGATTCCGATTCTAGCGGCTCCCACGACGACGAGGTAGATCCTAATAGCGTTGAGATAGACGATTCGTCTTTGGAGGAGGAGAGACCGTCGGTGGACGCAGAGATCGATGGGACGTCCGACGAAGATATAACTTTGATCGCTGACGACGTTAACTTGAAACTGGTCCAGTCAAAGATTGACCTAGGAAAAAAGAAATTAGAGGGCAAGAAAGGTTCACGGAATTCGGTGAAGACTGTTAAAAAGGATAAAGCTGCGGAGCCTACGGCGACGATTAACACGAATAAGACAAATTCTAATGGCACGGTGGAAGAGAAGCTTGCGAAATCTAAGAAAGACGAGGTCAAGGTTGAGCGTATAGCGGATTCGAAGGCTGGACAGAAAGCAGCGAAACGCGTTAATGAAAAACGAATGAAAGCGAATCGCAGAGCTAGCACAGGCAGTGATAAGGGGGTGGAACAGGAAGGGGTACCGAGGAAACGGTTCTCCCTGGTAGCCAGTTGTATACGTCGGTTCGAGGGCGAAGAGAAAACGGAAAGGGAGTACGTGGAAAGTACAAGCGGCTACGTGAGGACGGGGGGATGCCCCAAAGCGGAGAGGGAGGTCAGTAAACGTCAGTTGTCAGACTCACTGTGTCCGGCCTTCGCCAATGTCTACAAACAGCTCGAAATATGAAGCAAACGAAACGAGAGACCGGGGATATCCAAGATGTTCCCTAAAACTTTTTTAACCCTGTTTTGATCGTAGCTTTTTTAAACTATTTTCGTAGCTCTTGCACCGGGGGTAAGTACTTCTACTCTTTTTATCGTGGCTAATCATGCTGCCGCAGTGGTATTCATGCTGGAACCGGGAAGTGAACTCGAGGTTTGTATGTGCTCGAAGATGAAGATCGATTGTTTGAAGCTAACGACTTAGGGATTCATCGTTGTGTTACATCGTCGCCTATTAACCGCATTAATACTTCCAGCACAGTTGAACTGACAATTCACCTCATGCTTAACAATTCAAATAATATTTCGATCATCGTCGGTCGATGTTGCTGTCGAAATTTCAAGAGCTCGTTTCTAGACGTTGGTGTAATCGTTTCTACCGTTCCCGCGCATGGTTTTCCTCCCCTAATTTTCTCATTGCTCGCTGCGCATCAATCTATTCCGAAGTCACTAGCGTTCATTCTTTCTTACTCCGAAGAAGGATCTTCGAAACCTGAAATATCAGCAATTAAATACGTCCACTCTTTGTCGAAATCAGAATACGCGTGTTAACTCTAGTTCCCGTTAAAGGGTTTAGATTTGTGTTTCAGGATTGTACTTTTAACGTGTAATTAATCTTGAATTCACAGAGAATAGCTCGCCGTCTATTGGCCGAGGGCAAAGCGTCGAACTACGATGAGGCGGAAGTCGCCGCCAGCTTGTTGGCTCTAAAGTTTGGGGACGTCGAGGCGCTTCACGCGGCCAAAGAGTGTTCCAGCGTGGAATCGGCGCTCGCATTTCTGCAACAGGAGTGCGAACTTTGTACCGGACGCTTTGCGATGAGCCAGGTAAAACGAATCACACAAGTATGTATCTAGTACGATATAGAAGTGAAGAGATTAGAACGTGATTTTCATACGTAGATGATATCCATGTTAAAATGCACGCACCGGTGCTGCAACGAGTGCGCGAAGAACTACTTCACGATCCAGATCAGCGACAGAAACATCACGGATGCGGTTTGCCCGTACTGTAAGGAGCCGGAATTGAAGGACGCCAATCAGGACGAAGTGCTGGAGTATTTCAGTAATTTGGACATCCAGTTAAAAACGCTTTTGGATCCACCAATTCACGAGCTTTTCCAAAGGAAACTCAGAGACAGGACCCTGATGCAGGATCCTAATTTCAAATGGTGCATTCAGGTACTGGCGCCCGTTTACATAGAATTTCGTTTCACGTAACGGATGAGTAAAACAGAGATCATTGATTTTTTAGTGTTCGAGCGGATTCTACGCGGACCCGGATCAGAAGAGACTGATCTGTCCTGATTGTCGATCGGTTACCTGCGCCTTTTGCCGGAGACCGGTACGTGCAGGTGTAGAAGATTGCGCGGAAATTAAAGCCACGTTACGCAATACACGCCGTAAACATCATCTAAAGCGGTGGTTTCATTTTCAGTGGGAGAAACAGCATGAAGGAATTACGTGCGAGCAATTTGCCGCTTGGAAAGACGAGAATGACCCGGATAACCAGGCCGCGGGTTTAGCCAAGCACCTGGCGGATAATGGCATAGACTGTCCGCAGTGCAAATTTCGGTACTCCTTGTCTCGAGGAGGTGAGATCTTAAGGCAACATTCCCTTTCCCAACGACGCGGCGCGTTTAAACGCTCGCTGAGAAATCTTAACTTCCACCGACGCTGTGATATTAGGTCATCCTAGATCATAAATTATTGGCCAACACAGCCAATTTCATAAAGATTGCTATAACATTGATTTCTGCAAAAGATTTTTCAAATTGTGAAACTAGTAATTTTTAAAACATGAATGAAACGAACCAACTAAAATATGAAACGTTAAAGCAGTATCGGATAGAAATTTATAAAGCTCATATTTGGCGCAGGTTGTATGCATTTTACGTGCAGCCAGTGCAAGTACGAATTTTGCTGCGGCTGCGGCAAAGCGTTCATGATGGGAGCGAAATGCACGATCAGCTCGTACTGCGCGAAACTGGGCCTGCACGCTCATCATCCACGGAACTGTCTGTTCTATCTGCGCGATAAGGAGCCCGCGCAGTTGCAGCAGTTGTTGAGAGATAATGGAATCGAGTACGACACAGAGGGTCCGGCCGGGGAGCGCAAGTGCAAAGTGCAGTTGCAGAAAGAAACTCCCACCGGTGTTGTGGACGCAGTGTGCAATTCAGACATCGTTGAGGGACACGCCGGTTTGTGCAGGTAATTCCTCCCTCCCCAGCTCGGAACTTTGCATGAGTTGCCTTTATCAAAGTCGTCTCTCCAACGGCACGGTAATGTTACAATTAAAGAGATTGCAAAAATTTCTGGCTCCGTAATTACTACGATATTGAAGCGGTGTGTATAGACCTCGCGAAAGAACCACGGATAATGAGCCACTTAGGCATAGACAGAGGCTAGCATCCTGCTATCTCTAGAACCGCTTCGTTCTTGTTCCCTCTCCAAAGGATGCATTCAAAAGTCGGGCAAAGAACTTGTACAGTTCTCTCAGTTTCGGATGTAAGCCGCGTTCTTTTGAAAACTATCCCAATGTTCCGCCAGCATCGTTGCCAGCTTTCTTAGGTTTTGCATTTGATAAAGCTGGATAGCTTTTTCCGGAGGACGCGGCCGACAGCTCGCGAAAATCTGGATCCGCTAAAGAGATAGTTATACTTGCGCCGAAGGTTTTAATCCCTTCCTTCGACACACCTTTACGGTCATTCCAGTCGTACCCTAACGTAGCCTTCCGACATTCAAGGATACATTACATCGAATACCTAGTCCGAAAGATTCGTAAGACCCAGTTGGACCCACTCCCGTTGCTAAACGTGGACGATCTTGAAACATGCGTGAGACGCGCTGGTTTGAAGTTACCCCCAAACTGGTACGGTCGCGACCCGGAACATTATAGGAGGGACCTCAGCCAGGTAAACGAAGAAGATTCGTGCACAGCACGGCTAAAATTGTGGGTACTTTTCCCCGCAGGCAGCACTACGTTGAATACTTGGCGGGCCTGGTACTGAAGGGCAAGCTGGACCCCGTGGCTATATTTGACTTGAACGATGCCAAACAAGAGCTGCGCCGCCGGGGAAAAGTTCCCCCTGCGAAGGACCAGGAAATGTCCGAGCGGGATTATCTCGAGGCGTGCATTCAGGTGACTAACAACTCCTCTCCTGTACCACCTTGCCCGACACACTGACCGAATTAACAACATGAAACGCATGAAAGTGGACCTCCGCGTATGACTTTCGCAACCGAAAATTCGCGGCCCATCGAGCGGTCTCTAAAAAGTGAAATCGTGTAAAGAATCCTTTATAGAGTAAAATTTGCCTTCCTTGAAAATGTAATGTATTCCTTTTTCTTTTACCTTGGGAAAGAAGTTGCATGAGTTAGGTTGTATTCATTATTGCTGGAGAATGCAGTGTTTGACTCTGTTCCAGGTTGTACGAAAAGAGATTCCATTGGAGTGATGGAAGGACCATCAGAATCAGACAATGCACATGAGACACTTATGCTCTTTGTGCACGTGTTGTATAGTGTATTTATTTAATTATATGGACTGCGATGTAGAGATCTATTTGCAATTAAAGTGGAAACAGATTTAATGTTGTGTGATATTTAATGTGAAAGAGCAATATCGTTTTCAAAGATGAATCACAGGTGTTATTGAAGGAATTATAATAAAAGGATACCAAGCTTTTTGTAAATGAAATGGATGAGATATTTTATATGCTGTAAGTAATAGTTTATAGTAGTCACAATGTTTTATAAAATATTTTAATAAATCATTAGAGCTCTGTTAAGAAACTGTGCAGACTTTTTCTCTTGTGAGGCGTTGCACCATGGTTTACAATATCTTTTAATCTACTTATATTTAATTTTTTTAATTTCTGAGTTGGTGTAATAAAATTTGTAGTACTTTTTACTTTCTTTGTAGATGTTTCTTGTGATTCTACCTTACCAGTTCCCACACTTAGATCTAAATTTCTAGATATATTTAAACCTGCAGTTTTATCCTTGTGCCTCTTCTTCTTGTGTTTTTGTGATGTTTGATCATTAAATTTGGGTAATTTCACTCTTGGTGGTTTATCAGTAGGTATCCTGGTACTTTTTAAACATACCGAACATTTGATCGCTAGACAATTCTTTTTATTCTTTAAACATTTCTGCGCTAAACTTTTGTGAAATTTAGATACAGGTTTTTCATCTTTCTCGATGGTATGTACAAGCTTTTTAATCGATCTAGAGAGTGATTTGCCCTTCAGTATCCTGATTCTATGATCTATCGTGTTCCAAAGTGATCCGCAATAAGGACACATCACTGACGGGCCAAAATTTTGCAATGGCATTTCCACTCCTTGGCTAAATCTTCTACATTTTTGTCTAAAGAAAAAAA
Organism: Augochlora pura; assembly: GCF_028453695.1. Taxonomy (NCBI): domain Eukaryota; kingdom Metazoa; phylum Arthropoda; class Insecta; order Hymenoptera; family Halictidae; genus Augochlora; species Augochlora pura. Next base: position 20,815,638 of record NC_135777.1, on the reverse strand, counting down.
CATCAAGCAGAAAATTTCAATAATTTATCGATTAAAATGTGTGCAGATTCTGTATAAACAAAAACATTTAAAGCTTACATATAATGCGTTTGTAAATTCACACTCTGGGAACAATTCAATTTCATAATAAACTGATTTACATTCCACAAGTGTGTTATTTTCTCCATGTTGGATATTTATACAGTCATTAGCGACAAATATATCAAATTCCTGTTTCTGCTTTTGCAAGATATTTGTACAAATTTAGGTTAAAACATACGATTCACACATGTTTCAAAAATTTAGATTTGTCAGCTTAAATTACACTCGGACAGATACTAACATAAAGAGTAAAAGAAGCACACACAATATCAGTAGCTCTTCTAATTACTCATTGATCCAGTTCGTGAAAACAAACCAGTGACAGTGATTCATTCGTTCGAAAGCTTTGTGAAATATACACCCGTGCCGAGCAAAAACGATCGAATTGCTTTGAAGTGTGTCGGGACAGCGATTGATCAAGGCTGGTACTATGTCCTCTGGACAGATTACACGGATTTGCATTAAAAATTGTTGATTTTTACGATATCGTCACCAATTGAACGCAATCATTGTTTGTGCCGTCTGGTATGAAAAAAGTGTAAAAGGATAATCTCAAAATACGATCACGCCAGAAACATCACAAATCTATTGAATAACAGTGCAGCCAACGTGAGAGAACGACAGAGCATCCGCAGAATTCCTAAACTAATCTGTCGGAGGTCGCCGGTATCTTAATGCAGCTTGTATCCGTTTAGTGAAACGGTTGCTGCTCTAGAAACAGACAAAGCCGCGGAGGGTGTCAGAAAAATTTGTATTTTGTCATCCTTGTCATCGGTGCACCGGGAGTACTGTCAAACACTACTTTAAATAAATTGTTGGGCGATTAACGGCTCAACATGGTAGAGGGCAAGGAGGGCGAGCGACAGCCGTTATTAAAAAGGGAACATGACAATTACAGTTCACATAGTTCTGAATTCTTAGGTAAATAATCGTTTCTCTCTCGGCTTGTATTGACTAAATCGTTTAATCCAATTGCTTGTTTATAATATCTTGCAGATGAAAGCCTAGTGACGGTTAATACTACGGTTGGCCCAATCGGTCCCAATGAATTACCTCCACCCTATGAATCATTATGTGAAGGTGCCATGCCTATGGTTACATGTAGAGTTTGTCAAGCTATGATAGATATATCTGGTAAAAGAGAACAACATGTTGTCAAATGTAGTCGATGCAACGAGGCTACAGTAGGTTTAAGAATAATTTTCATAGTGCTACAAATCTACATACAAAAACTAACCATGTTATTTATTTTTTGTAGCCCATAAGAAACGCACCACCGGGAAAGAAATATGTTCGTTGTCCGTGTAATTGTTTGTTAATATGTAAAAGCTCCTCACAACGTATTGCATGTCCAAGACCAAATTGTAAACGTATTATTAATCTCGCTCCAAGTCCAATTACACCACCTGTTTTATGTTTGCCTGGAATGTGTAGAGTATGCTGTGCTCACTGTCATGATACATTCTTGGTAAGTAGCTTATGCAAATCTGACATCTATTTGAATTTTAATGAATACTCTGCCCCTTAGTTTAACACGTTAAACAATGCCTTGGCTCGGTGTCCACATTGTCGAAAAATATCTTCCGTTGGTCCAGATTTTGCTAGAAGTCGAGCTATTGCATTTTTAATTGTTGGAATCATAGCCTTAATATTTGCGATAGCTGTGACTGTAAGTACTCAACAGACAAGTATAATTAACAAATGAATACCTAATTTGTACTCTAAATTAGAACTAATTGCTGTTATTTTTTTCTCCAGGTTGGAACCTATATGTATGTGAAAACTCATGGTGGAATTTATGTGGTTTATGTCGGCAAGTACCATCCAGTAATTCTAATGTAAAAATTTTTGAATAACTCTAGACAAATTTATTTCCATTTTAGGTGCATTTTTAGCGACACTTATGTGTCTGGGGCGCAGCATTTATTATTTCACAATGAAAATTAGTTTGATAGAAGGCCCTATGTAGTCCTCTAAATGACAATCAGCAGCTAATTCTTTGAAACCGATTCCTTTAACATCTATGTCGTATAATAATATATTTAGATCAAATGTTTATAGTAATGACAAAAAACATACAAATCCTGATAGGATCTAACTGGTAGATATGAACATTCTTATACATGATATGCGGGTTTGTATTGTAACATCGCTCACTTACAAACATACTCGCGTATGCATATACGAATATACGTGTTACGGACGAAGAGAACGTGTGTCCGGTATACGACACTCTCTCATATAAAATAATCTACCTAGAATTGCTAGATGGAAATGGGGGTGTTCATTTTAAACAAAAAGGATTGTTCCTCTGCACTTTTATGTATAAAAGCACAGGACCAATGTAACAACCCCATGAACTTGTTTTCATATTTGAAGAAAAATATACTATATATGCTTTCTACATCTACAGTAACATATAAAATGCACATAGGTATAAATGTAAGTAAATAAAAAAAGAATATCACATGAATACTATTCCAATTATAAACTGCTATACATACAGCTATATAAATTGCGTTTCTAACACTGTACTTGCGATGTCGTTAAAGAATTTTTTATAAATCAGTATCACTTAAAAGACATTTTTGGATTTATGTATTATTTGACATGCAAGTAAAATTATATATAAAATACAGATATTGAATGTTATCTTGTATTTTATTGCTAGATATTATTGCATGATCCAAATTATTTGATTGTTTACTTCCTTAAATCGCATAGCTATAAATAAAATAATTGTATTAAATTATAATGATTAAAATTCGAGATATTTATATAAATAATTATAAGAAAAATTTTCAATATATCATTTGTGTTTACTTTTAAAAAATCCTTCATGAACATATGCAATAGTAGGACCGATTCTGCACGCTTTTCTCACTCTTTAAACTGCCACACGCATCCCCACCATTTCACTACGCATCCAATCCACAGTAGAGCCTGTCTCAATACTGAATCGACAGACAATGGGTGTAAAGAAAATTTCTATATTAATCTTCGCTAACGGATCGTGCTGCGGCCTGGAGGTGTGCGGGAGTAGAATCTACTATACTGTGTTACCTAAACTACTAATAAGAAAGTTGCTGCAGCTAGAGTCCTCTGGCGACGAATAGATACAGATACAAATTTCCATTGTGTATTCGACTTAAGTTTGTCTTTCAGAATATCGCTTGCCGCCAAAACCAGCAAGATGATAATACCAATTAAAAGGTTCTTCTATATTTATTATGATGATAAAACGCTATTCACTTATCGAATAATATGTAAGTTAATTATAATTTTACAGAGAGGGCGAACTTGAAGAATGGGGAATCGTTGAATTACAAGGCGATTTAAAATTCGATTCGCCAAATACTACGAACAAATATATCGGAGATCTTCACTATACAAATACTGGTACACCGATATTAATAATTGGTGTTCACGTATTACATGGTAAAGAAGTTGCGCTTCAAAAACCATTTGCTGTTTTATGTAAAGAACCTAATGGAACCGATATAGAGACAGACGAATCCGAGGTGAAAACTGAGTATATTGTAAAAGCTATTGTGAAAAAGAAAATCATTTTTAGAACAAGACCAAAACCTATTGTAACTAATGTTCCAAAACGTATTTAAGTCTAATTCAAGTATAGCATCAACAAAACAAATTCTGACAAATCTAGAAAAACATTGTACTTTTATTTCATTGTCATCTTAACTTAAGAATAAAATATATTAACCTAAATTGAGTTATAAGTACAGATTAATCTTTCATTTCTCCTTCTTCATCTTCTTCTTCCACACCTCGTATATACATAACGTTATTACACCTGATTAAAACTTCGCCAAGATTTCCAGTACAATTTCCATCTATGTGTTCCTCAGTGTTGGCTAATTGCAAATTCATATATCCATCAACAGATACAAGGTAACCTTTGTATTCATGACCCCATTTTAGTTTTACCATCACTGGTTTTCCAGTCAAACCATTCAAGAATGGTTTTGGATTTATTGGCATTGTCGCAGCCATCATGGAGATTTATTTGATATTCTGTAAAAAATAATTTCATTAATTTTATAGTACAACCGCATAAAAAGAAATTAATTTTGCACTGAAATAATCAATCAAAGAGATGTTGCTTTAACATTACTACAATGTACAATTATAATATATGATTAGAGTAAAGGTTAGGTGTTCAAATCATCATGTTTTTATCGAAATTAAGTATCTTGTTAATGCAAAATTACATGTTTAATTTTTATTCGAAGTATGAACTGTTATTACTTACACGAACAAAGGATAAATATGAAAATATCTCAGAAATCTGATAAAGCGTGCTGAAACTTAGCCGCTCTGTTTTGAAGCGTTAGCAACTGTGTTACAAATGGCTGCCACTACACAAAATAACCAACACTTGTCAAGGTTATAATGTACGAACGGAATGCGCAGAGAATGTTCCATACAAACGATACGATTGTATTTCATTAAATTACATACATATAAATAATATATTTTTCAATCTTCAAGCGTTTTCTGTAAATTAGCGTAGAAAGATTGTAGTTACTTAACCTAATACATCTTCCAATAAGAAATTGACATCCGTCAGAAGGAGTAACTTACACTTTCCCAAACATGAATATTCTTCCGAAGAAAAGGTAAGATTAAATTATCTGTATAAATGTTTATATTGTATTGCTTTGAAATGCTATATTTCACAAAAATTATGTTTATTAGGTGGCATGTCCGTACAAAAGAAAATATTGCTCGTGTGCGTAAAGATGAAGCACAAGCTGCAGAAGAAGAAAGAATCAAACAAGAAAGAGCTCAAAAAGCTGTAAGCACATATCAGCGTTAAGATAAAATACAATTATTATTTCTACTTTACTCATTTTTCATTTGTTCTAGGAAACTGAAGCAAAGATTAATTTTCTAAGACAAGTAGCCAGATCGAAATACGATGGACGAGAAGACTCATCTAAACTTGAAGAAGCATCTACTTCCAAATTGGAACATATTAACTTCTTTGCTGATCTCGAAGAAGGAAAACTTGACTATAATAAACCTAATGCAGAACATGAGAAAGAGAAGAAAGAGGAGAAAGAAAAATACGAAAAGCAGATTGGCTACCTTACTTATCTTGGACAAGATACTAATGAGGCAACAGGTAAAAGAAATTGGTACGAGGAGTTACCTAAAGTAGTTCCAGATAGCGAAAAGGATATAGAAGTACAGCCAAAAAAGAAAGCCTTGGATGATCCAATACACGATATTAGAAAGTATTTGAATATTATGGGAGCTGGTTCTTCAGTAAAGTCAGTGAAAACAGACCCAGTTCCTATAAAAAGGGTAAAAGAAGAATTAGAAGATAGTGATTCAGATCATAGAAGTAGATCATCAAAGAAACATAAACATAAAAAATCTAGAAAGCATAAAAAAGATAAGCACCATGATAAAGTAGTAATTCGAGAAAGACCAAGTATAGATGTTGAAAAATTAAGAGCAGAACGATTGTTGAGAGAACAGAGTGAGAAATTAAGAACAGAGGCATTGTTGGCTAAAATTAGAGGAGATCCGGTACCAGTAGTGGCTCCTGAGACTCCTCCTAAACCTGTTATCAAACAGAAGTATAATTCACAATTCTTTCCTGAAATTGCTAGGCAAAATGCTGAAAGGACTCCTAATGTACATTCGTTGAAAAATTAGTGTAAAGTGTAAGTTGAACTTCATTTTATAAATGCGTAGTATTTAAGATTACTTAAACGTTCGAAGATTATAATTATTTAAGCATCCACCTGTGTACAGAGTATTTAAATAATATTTTATAGCATTTATGTTCAGTTTCAAGTACTGACAATAAAATATTGGGAAATCAGTTTTTAAATAAAAAATTCCTAATACGAATCTATATTATAAATAATATATAACGCGCAAATAAATCAATGATCGAAATTTGCATTTTTTTTTTAATTATTGTCAAATGAACTGTGCGATATTATTCCTTGCGAATGTATTTGATTACGCTAGATTTCGTAGTATCACGTGACGCAAGATGGTGGAATATCACGGATCTCATGGATAACGCTTTAAAATTTAACGTTTATGTCATTTTTTCAGTATTCTTATTCATCACTTGACTGAAATTTTTTAGTCGTAAGTAAAATTCTCTTAATTCCTAATAGTATAATAAGCATTGAACTCCTCTCGTGAAAGTATCGTTTGAAATCTCGAACCAGACGCTTACAACGCGCGAGTTTGCATTCGCTAAATATGATTTTCGAATTTGAACATCTGTGAATGTGCTTGATCACCAAAAGATGACAGTGTATAGGAAATTCTCTTTCGTTTGACGGAAATGTGAAGGCTTTGCTTATAAAATGATTGAGAAAATTATATTTTTAAGTCATGCTAATGATCGACCTTAAGATAACCTCTTCGTTAATTTATACGAATACCGCCGTTTTGAAATATGATTCCGAATAATTTTTCTATTGCATAGCCTTTATAAGGATACTCACCTCTGGTATGCTTCATAAAATATTTCAGTTGTAAAAATAATTTAGTGCAAGCAGAGACTCAGATTATTTAGTTTAGTATTTCAGTATGACATGCTATATACACTTAATACTTGTACGAGAATGTGTTTCTAAACATTTTTAGGATATAATACGAATCCTGTTTTATTATTAAAATTTGATCTGTGACAGTGTTTAAAATAACCACTTAGTGAATTGAATAAAATTTTACATTTTTTATTGCATATAAAATTCTGTAATAATTCCATGTATTTATATTTCAGACAAAATGTTACTTTTAATTTGAATATGAAACAATTCTATAGATATGAGTTAACTAAATATTATTATCACAATGAATGAAGAAACAGGCATTGAAGATTCTTCATATTTAAGTTATGAAATAAATGGTACTAGATATATCCTGCAAACAGTATCAGATCCAGCTATTGATTTAATAAAAACTATATCTAGTAATGAAGAGCAAACTGCAATTAATATTACAGATGATACTCAAACAGAAAAAGAGGAAGAATCAGTTTCTTTAGTTTGCTTAGATGGACAAGTTTATGCATTTCAAAATGGGGAATTGCAAGAATTAGACTTCAGTCAAGTTATAGATCAAAATGAACAGCAAGACAAAACAGTTTTATTATCTAAAGATATTGATAATTGTGATGCTCAGTACATTACTAATGAAGATTTAGTAATTAGGAACATTGACGAACAATCTCAGGAACAATATGAAGTTGTTATGGGAGAGAATGAAAAGAATTTCATTGTGGAGAAACAAAATGTAAATGCTAATGATTTTGTGGAAGTTGTGACAGCATTCAAATGTAAAATATGTACTTATACAACTCAAGATAAAACACAATTGTTGCAGCACTTTCAAAAAACGCATGTAAATCCAAAGGTCGATGTTGAAGTGGGTATATCAAATATTCTTTACATTTATGCAATGTTATCAGTGATATTTCAATGGCTATGTTTTCAGATAAAAGAAGAATTTAAAAGTACGGATGAAGTAAAATTGTTATATATGTGTGGAGAATGCTCCAATTGTTTTCCTTCCATAGAAGATTGTAAAGAACACATGATAAACGTAATTATACAAAACGTTTTACTATAAGAAACTTCAGTTCCTACAATCACAAGTTAAACATTTTCAGGATCATCAATTAACGGATACAGGTTCCAATAAAGGTGGCAAAGAAAATATAACAGATGATTCGAAAGATTCTGCTTTACTTGATGAGTGTATGGGACATACTGCTGAAAATAATGATATTAAACGTCAAGTGAAAATTCAGAAACCTTTAAGTTCTGAGTATATGCTTAATAAAAAAATGATTGAATTGATGGAAAGAAATATAAAGTAAGTGAATTATTAAACTGCTTGGACTATGCATTTTTACTTAGCTAATATTATATTTTAAGGTGCTCATACCGAGGATGCCCTTACAAATTTGCTACAGAAGAAACAATGCAACAGCATGCTCTTTGTCATACAGAATCCCAAAGTGGTACAGCATTTAAATGTACTATATGTCGAGATTTGAAATTCACTAAATGGAGACAGTGTAGTTTACATCTATGGAAAAAACATCAAATTGGTTAGTATTGGATGTCAATATTTTAAAAGATAACAGTTCTAAAAGACATTGTAACTAAATGAAAACTTCTTTGCTAGATATAGGTTTGTTTACTTGTAAAATATGTAAAGCATACAAAAGCGCAACGATGGTGAAGCTCTTGACCCATATGAGGGTACACAGCGAGACACGAGAGTACGAATGTTCTGAATGCGGTAAATGTTTTAAACAAGCCAGTCAATTGCGTAATCATAGAGTAATGCACTTGGATCGTAAGACATTGGAAGTAACGCGTTGGTACACTTCAAAGAAATGCGACATGTGTGGAAAAACCTACGCAAACTCTAAATGCCTGAAAAGCCACATTCAAGCAGTGCATTCAAAGTTAAGGCCATATGTTTGCAATGTTTGCGGGCATTCCAGTGCTAGAAAAGCAATGTTACAAATGCATTTGCGTCAGCATACGGGAGACAAACCCTTTAGCTGCGACCTTTGTGAATATAAGACAGGAGACCATAATACGTTGCGTCGCCACATCATGCAACACACGGGTATAATTTTATAACACTATAAATAAGTAAATGCAGGTATCCCTCACTTGAGACGGTTTTTCATAAGTCTATCAAAATCATTAGCAGTTCCTAATAATATGTATCCTGAAGGTATCAAAAAATTAACGATACAAGAAGAAATAGATGAAACAAATTTGGTTGAAATAATATCTGAGATCAACCAAATTAATTTAGAGCTGAAAACTGAACATTTCATTTTGCTATATTTTATATCAGTCCTTTGTCTCGAATAGCATCTATTACACGAGAAATACCTGTTTTAAATAATATAAGTATGCATGTACATTATATGGGCAAATAATTATTGCAGGATTCAGACCTTACAAATGTCCTCACTGTTCTTATACTGCAATACAAAGTAGTAGTTACAAAAATCATTTAAAGTCCAGGCATCCTCTGTTATCTGGTTTATTTACATGTGATTTATGTCCATTTAAAACTGTGAAAAATGAAAGTTACATGCAGCATGTTAGAGATCATGAAAAAGGATTAATCAAAACGAGCATGCAAAAAAAAGGTATAGTCCAAACTTAAATCTAATTGCCTCCACAGGTATTAATTCTTGTTTTCTTTAGATGGTGAAAATGTTGAAGTTTTTCCCGGTAATATTGCAGCGGCACAATTGATTTATAGTTGTTTAGGAGCCTTCTCGAAAGTTGGCGATACTTTAGAAGCGAATTTAATGTCTTCCTCAACGTCTGCGGACGGTACATCACAAACGATTACAATACAAATACCGTCGAAACACCTTGAAGGTTCACTGCCAACGAGAGAAAACGGAACGAAAAATAATTCAACGATAGAACAAGAAGATGAGGAAACGATGCATTGTTTCTTGAAAATTCCAAGAGAAGAAGAAGAAAGTATAGATACCGGCGGTATAACTATTCCAGCAGAACCCGAGGAATCGGGTGCAACAACAATTAATGTGGACACGTGAAGATATTAGAAATTAAATTAATGAGAAAGAATACTTCTATACTTTTGGAAATGTCAGAAATTTACACGTCGAAAGTAAATGAAGAAATGCTAGTCACGCGTTACTTAGATGTTACAAATTATCTTGTTTCTTTTTCGATAGAAAAAAATCTAGATCTAATGTTTTAATTTAAAAAAAAAAACAATACTAATTGTGATACTATTTTTGAAATTCTATGTCGTATTTGCGACGAAACTACTAATACTTCAATTCTATTTGAGAAAAGGTAGGGTAAATTTTTTATGTTACTATAAAGAAACAAAAATTAATTAAAACTTTTAATTACATCATAGCATCAATTATTTCAATATCGTAAAGTCCAAACTTTTATTTTGTCTCGGTATAACTTTTTACGAATCGAAGATGTTTAATTTTCTAGTTGTTTTTATATTATTTTTATTCAAATTATAAACATAGATTGTTATATATTAGAATACTTTTAATACTTTGAATGTATTTATTGATAATTAATAGTAAATCAGTAGAAGTGTACATAAAAATTGTAAAATAATAGTGTGGAAATCGTTGTAAAATGTAAATTACAATACTTCGTGTGATTCGTAGTAAGATTAAAATAATATTTTACACGATGGACGAAAAGAGAAATGCTCTGGTATTTTCTGACTTATTCAGTCATCAGGTAAAAATAACACTTATCATTAGTATGGAAAAATGAATTTAAGGATTTCCAAGAGTGTTCATATATTAACTGTTGAACTCCACAAATATGTTTTCACAAATTCAGTTTCCTATATCAATTTGCTTAAGTGTACAAATTTCGTAACTGATTGATCTATAAACACATTATTCATACAAAAAATCGAATAGAAAGATTTTAAAAATATATTGGTAAATTATAATATGCAACTGATGTCGTTTTTATATGCATTTTGTAAGAAGGTGTTAAGTGAAAATAAAAGATACTGCTTCTCTCGGAGTAGCCTAAGCAAATTGATACGAGTTATTATTTACAGCTAGTGATCCAAGAAATGTGAGGAGCGTTTTTTCTTTTTCAAGCAACCAACGGGATCTTTTCACAAATTACACATCGTATCACAACTAATAGTCTCTGGGCAGTTCTCCGTAATAAGCCGTTAATGCTATTAATTTTTTATTAAGAAAGTGTTGCTCCACTTCTATACCACCACCTACTCCGGCTAACATGGCAATCTGCAATTTATACATAATATGGAAAGGTTAATAATATAAAATACATTATAGAAATACAATATTCTAGCTTTGAAAATTACCTGCATAGTATCTACATTTTTAGGTAGAAAGTAGGCCACATGATCTGTGATTTTTCTTGCTATTTCAAATATTTTTATTCCACCGATAGGTTGCATAATGTCATTGAGATCAAAAATTTCATTTTTAGCATATCCAGGTCCTCCCCACGGAGGACTTAAGAATACAACGTCTGCAACTAACTTTGGTGCAAGTTGAAGGAAATCCCCAACAATAAATTCTATTCTGTCATCAACGCCATAGATTCGTGCGTTGTTTCGAGCAAGTTCAATTTTAACAGGATCTATGTCAATTGCCACTACTGAAAAATCATATAAATGTATGAATTTAGTCTGATAATCAATAACATTAAGTATATATAGACGCACCTCTTTCACACGAAAAAGCAAACTGAATGGCATTTCCACCTGCGCCACAAAACGCATCGATGATAATATCACACCTGCACCTTTCAGCTATATACTCTGCAACTTTCTCCGGCGTTACGGAGTACCAACTCTCTGAAATATAGATTTTTAATATAAACATTTTAAATATAATACCAATATTAATGAATCACTTGAAATATTCTGTTTATATTTTTGGATAATAAAACGTTCAGTATTTAATATAAAGAATCGAATAACATACCGGGATCCAATTTAATTCCTTGATCAAATTTGCTGAACAGGCGATACCTTTGTAACCAATATTTCATTAAAGTCTTGTCGTTTGCTACTTCTACTGGTAGACTTATATTTCTTTTGCATTGCTTCCTTCGCTTCTTCTTTTGAGTTTTCTTCACGTTATCTTCATCGGACAATTCCATAGTCTGTAATTCGTTATCATTACATTTCTCATCTACATCCATGTTAAAATTTGCTGGATCAACTTTTTCATGATCTTTCGTGATCTGACTTTCTAATGTACATTTAGCAGAAACGCTTTCATCTTGGTCAAAACATAAATTGTTATCCTCTTCGATACTTTTAAAAACATCGTCCTGTTTGTCAGACACGTTCCACGAGTCACTTGCATCGTCAATCTGTCTTTTATCTGCTCCCGATTCTATTGAACTTGTGCTCGGCTTACTAAATACAAGTCGTCTCGTCTGCAGCTTCGTGTTAAGACTAGGATTGCACTCTTCATCGGAACTTGATGTGAATTGTGCTTTGTAGGAACCATCTTCAGGAGGCTGTAAATCTGTTTCTGACGATGATAAAGCTGGACAATACGATAAATAATGTTTTACCTGAAGCATTTAGAATAAAAGAATTATTTTCGTGTAAGTGATTTGTATTAGATATTATTTAAAATCTAAATTTACTTTGTCAATAGTATTAGTGATTTCCATCCCGTTATCGTCAAAGTAAATATGCTTGTTTGTATGCTTGGGCCCATAAAACTTCATCTTCAATTGTCTATTTTGTGATCTAATGTTTTTCTTTCTATAAACTACTTCCCCTTGTAATTTTAATTCCTTGTGGTTTTCGTTGAAAGCATAACCCATCAATGAAAATGCCTTCTTCACTGTCTCTAACTGTTCCTCTCCATCATCAAAGTCAATTTCATGGCTAAAAAAATAAAATAATTTTCATTACCATAAGATCATTCCAATATAACAATGAATACACTACCTTCTCTTTAAGGTTACAGGTTTATCTTCGTGGGGCTTATCGCCATCCCGTTCGTTAGAATAATTTCGTTGAATACTATTATTGCTATCACTGTGATTACGAATAGTTGTACTATTATCATTTCGTGTAACCCCGGACTTATCATTGTTTCTATTTTCGGAAGAGTTTCTATTGCCTTCATTATTTTTACTTTTCTTGCCATCGTTACCATCTGATTTCGTTATCAAATTTTGTACGAATAATCCTACGGACTCCATAATTAATCTTTTCTTTCTCGTCTTTTCTCGTTTGCTATACGTTGAATTTTTATTAGACACATTAATTTTATTAACTGTATCTATTTCCGTCAAATCCTGGTCTATACTCCCATCGCTTTCTACATTCTTGTGCTGTTCGCAAAAACATTCAATGGTTGGATTAATATGTTCCGTTTTATAAATTGCTATGAATAATTCGTAGTGTTTGTGATATTCTATTTGAAAATTTTCCTTCCACAAATGTTGCCAATACCTATCATTGTCTTCTGGCGTGTATTCATGATCCTGCTCAGAACTAGTGCTCGTTATATTGCTTTCAATGGAACTAGTTACAGAACTGATGAGACTAGATGAATGCATAGAGATAGAATCGCAGCTAGAACTAGTGAGGGTCATTTTTGTAACATTGGTCATAGAATCTGATGTCGCGTTCGTCTTAGCTATCGATTCGTTAATAGAATCGCATCTCGTTAAAAGTCTTTCGTTTTCTGCGTTAGACTGTTGATTATAGCTTTCTTCTAAACTAAACGGACTCAACGGATTCCAGCCTTCTCCAGTTTCAGGCGGAGTATCGAGACTTGTCAATCTTCTCCTATTCTCTTCCGCATCTCTATCATTGATATCCTGCTTGTTCAGATCGTCGAATGAAAAATTAACGCTGTACGTATCCTTCGCTTTAATTTCGTTACCATCTGTACCATTGTGTTTGCTAAATATTCCTTCAAAATTTGAGCGTCCAAGTTCGCAATTTCTGTGCGCTTGACTAGGAAAACATGTGTTCTGTTCTGAATACTTTTCTATATTCTCTTTCGTTTCTACTCTCTCGTCTTCTATTAAGTGAGCACTTTGTTGCAAGTATTCTGGATTTATATAATCCGCATATTTTCCGATCCATGACGACCAAATTAATTGTTCACCATTCTCTGACCAATACTTGTCCCATGCGATATCCATCGAACTCTTATTTTGTTGATACATATAATACGGATAAGCATGAGAATTATGACTGAATGTATTTGAAACATTTTTCCTATTAGTCTGCGCATCGTTTTTCGAAGTGTTTTGTATTTCTGAATCGTGATCTCCCAAAATAAATGATGAACTTTTTGTATGAAATTTTGTTTCAGTGCAATTGGAGGGATTAATACTTAAAACTTTAATGTTTTCTGCAAGATGATGATCCGATGAGTGAATGTCTGTCGATTCGGTTTCGAATTCTATATGCTTGGCATCCTGAGTCTCTGGTAATACATTCACTTTCTCAAATTCATCTTCCAGTTCAGTCTCTGTAGTTTGAAAAGTCTTTCCATAAGACGCCAAAAGGTTTTGTATGCTCTTGGCCTCGTGTTGATCGTGATATTCAGATAGATCTGCCCCAGAATCTGATTGATGCAGCCCCAATTTGTGAGTAAGGGAATGCGTGGCTGGACGATGAGCAGAGTCGCGAACGGAGTCATGTTCATCTGTGGAATAATTGTTGTCTGTGTGTGATGCACTGCAGTAACAGCTCACTGGCTCTTCCTAATTTTAAGGAAGGAAAAATATGTGCTTGTTGAAATATATATACACATATATATATATATATATATCTAAATATATACACAAACCATGTATATGCTATATAATCAGACTAAATGGAATTAATTAAATACATTAGTGTGAAAAAAAGATAATCTTACATCGTGCTTCTCAATGGATTGTGCTTCTATGGCAGACCTTTTATGAAGATGTAACATTTCTCCAACACAATCAGCCTCAACATCTTCACCTGCACTTGCATCTTCTAAAGCACCCACAGAATATATTTCTGGATTTCTAAAAGACAAGAAAATAAAAGATCATATTATAAACACTTAAAAGGAAATAAAAACGTGAATAAAACATATATAGCAACCCTGCAAAATTCTGTAGGTTGTTAAATAATAGAAGGTTTGAGCTTTTTGTAACAAGATTTTGTACAATTTATGTAGGTATTTTTTTTACAATATTAATTAATTATGATTTTGGTAGAAGACTATATTTGAGTGTCTAATATAAGTTGCTTAATCACAGCTTTTAATAACCCAATCAAAATATATAAATGTATGTTACAAAAGTTACTATATTTTTCATGTGCAATACATTATATAAATATTTCAAGCAGACCTAATTAAATAACTCCGTATTTCATGTACAAATTTAACAAGATTTTGTAGCCTGCGTGTTGCATTCGCTAACTTTCACGTAATGTAGTGTATGTTTTCAGTAATACCCTCTAAAATTGGAAAAAGAACAAAGAAACGGATTTATTAGTGTTTTTATTGGTATAAGGAATAACATTTAAACGTTTAGGCAATATATGCATTCGTTGTTACTAAAAAATATCATTTATTTCGATAAAGAAGAATATATATTTTTTTAAATGTAACAAAAAATATATCGTGACCCTAGATAGTTGAGTGGGTGTCAAGGTTAGGTCATGTGTCACATCACTGATCGATAAACGTTAAGATTTTTTCTTACATAGAGGGTATTAAATTAGCACAAGAATTGAATGAAAAAATCAACTTGCAAGAATAAAAGAAACAACGAGTACATGCATTACGGTTGTATTTACCGAATAAATATTCTGCTGCAAAGACAATAAATGTAATTATCAGGGTCAGAGAACTCTGACTGTTCCCTGATGTAAACGTTGGCCAATGGTTCCCAGTAAGAGTCGTTCATACCGGAAAATATCTTTAATTCCTTACTCCTCCGAAAATCGTCACAACATCCACATGTCTCGCGTTCAGATTTTTACAACTCCCCCCACGTAAAAACAATCCGCCATTTCTTCAATAGCACACCATCGCGAAGTTGTCTGCGGTTTATCATTGAGTTTAATGGTTGATCGATAACTATCGATATTTAATTCATACATTTCAAAAGTGTTACAATGATTTTTTTCTTCTTAAAATAGTGAGAGGGAGGGAGAGTGGATTTTCGATGCGCCAATTCCTGCAAAAGTCAAATGCTATAAATTGCAGGGATCTGACACGTTTTGTTCCACCTTAGCACGGTTTTGAATCTAAAGTTAGCATGGCTTCGAACCCAAAAGTTTCATCACCTGTTTTTCAAAATAACTAATACCTCGTCTATTCTTATTCAAAGAATGCATAAGACTGCAACTCCGCGTTTATGTCTCGTCATTTATCTACAAGATAGTAATCTCTCAATTCAAGAACTAGATCCGAGAGCAACGAGACTCTTGAATTTGAGAAAATTCAACGGACTGCTATGCTCTGATTGGCTGACGATTCACAGCTGAATAGTGCTGCCCTCGTAGTCAATAATAAAGACATCAGCTCAATTCCATGTGAAATAAGTTACACCTAAGTAACTTGCCTCACTTTACCGTGCTTACGGTCTCATTCTTTTTGCGTATTTGTACGCCTGCCATTTCATCTGCCAGCGAATTTGCAAACGATGCTCAATGCACGTTGATGTAGTAATGAGTTTTACTCCTCCTTCGTGCCCCCTAAGCCGGTCCGCACATCCCCACCATTTTACTGCGCATCAAGCTTCACGCAAGTACTGTAGAAATTGTGTATGGGTTGTAGGCAATTGTACGTGGGAAGCGACAGCTAGTTTAGGACACCAACGGTAGATAGCGACACATGTCGTTTTTGCACATTGTCGTCATTTGTCTTCGTTGTTTGTATAGAATCAGTATCGGACTGTTTCGGACGCACGAGGGTGGACAGTGCTGCGAAAAAAGAGCTTCGTCCGCGTGGGTCCGTATCGTAGTTTCCCATATTCCGTTGAGGAATATGGCAGCCAAAATGAATTACTTCGATCCACCCAGTTCCGCGAGTTCCGAGAGGTAAGCAATATTTGATTTGTCAGTTCTTTTTTCGAAAACAAACAGTTCGATTTTTATTATTCAGCGAAGACGGAGAGGTTTGTTTAGGCGATCGGGAAATAAGTCTTGTCGATGATCTCAGCGAAGATGTTGAACATTATAAACGCTCCGATATCGGGGCAACAACACCGCAATCTCCCCGGCCGCCTTCCACAGGTAAAATAATCCAATCATTAATTTTCTCTGATCATCAATAATTTTCAAATATACTATTGCGATTTCCTGTTCACTTTCTTTCAAATGCTGGTATATAGTCGATACGTATGTCTGTAATTACATATGTGACATGCCAATTTACAGAGCCAGTTTGGAGTACCTGTATATGGCAGATAGGATGCAGTTGGCGCAATGAAGTAGAAACCTTGTGCAATTTAAGAATGAAATCTAAGATTCCCAAAAGTATTATTCCTGGCTACCTTTATTCCTCTTAGTTCCCTAATTTCCTTATCAATGCTATCTCTGCCTCTGTTCAATATTTTATAAGAATGATTGATTGGTTCATAGTTTATCTAAGAATTAAATTAGATATAATCTTGTTCTCCTACCTTTTGACTCTTTGGTAGATTATGCCTGAATGCTTTATTATAAGTTGAGAAATATGTTATAAAAGGAAATCTTTAACTGTACGACAGGTTCTCAAATTTCGCCAAGGTCACGGAGACAACGAACTACTAGCTTGTCTCAGTCTAGCAAAAAGACTTCTGCAGAATCCATCCTTAGAAGTAAGACAAGAACAATATACACAGCAGGTAGACCACCATGGTACAATTCAGCAGGGCAGCAAGTAGAACCTTTTGTAATAGGTTGGTAGTATTTATATGATGTATGTATCTTTTAAAACATGCTTGAAATTAAAGATTGCCTCATGTTAGGAATCTGTGGAGGCAGTGCATCTGGCAAAACCACAGTTGCAACAAAAATTATAGAATCTTTGGATGTACCGTGGGTAACATTACTCAGCATGGATTCATTTTACAAAGTACAAGAAGCTGTCATTCCTTATGGAAAAAGTTATAATTGTTAATACAAATGTTGTAGACAAATGTTGTCATCGCATATTTTTGTTGCAGGTGTTAAATGAAAAGCAACACGAAATGGCTGAACGTAATGAATATAATTTTGATCATCCGGATGCTTTTGACTTTGAGCTTCTTAAAACAACATTGCAACGTTTAAAGGAAGGCAGAATGGTGGAAGTTCCTATTTATAATTTTGTAACACATTCTAGAGAAAGTAGAACGGTAAGCAGACATTTATAAACGTGCGAGATGTAATTATGAACTTATTTTGAAACTATCGAATTCTTGTGTCAAAGAAAACAATGTATGGTGCCAACGTAATTATATTTGAGGGAATATTGACATTCTACGATGTCAACGTACTAAAGGTAAGTTATAACATTGTCAGGAGAACATGATGACTGGAGTGAGACGGGCCCGCAAAGGTATGAGGAGAAACAGAATAAAAATTACTACCGTTCTGTTTTTTCTGATTGGTCAAGATGTGCGATGTCAAGGTATTTGTTGATACCGATGCCGATGTAAGGCTTGCAAGGCGATTACGGAGGGATATATCCCAAAGGGGAAGGGATTTAGTGGGTGTTTTGAAGCAGTACAGTACAATGGTGCAACCAGCTTTTTATTATTACATAGCGCCGTCAATGGTTCATGCTGACATTATTGTGCCGCGTGGCGGAGACAATGAGGTCGCGATAGAACTAATAGTACAACATATACACACACAACTGCAGCTCGTAAGATCGATTGTTTTCTAAACAGCCACACTTTTCATTTTATTTAACTGTAATTGATTCTTATTCTAGAGAGGTTTCAAACTCAGAGAAAAATTAGCCCATTCATATATTGGTCAACCATTGCCATCTTCACTCTACATGCTTCCGGATACACCACAGATCAAGGGTCTGCATACATTTATAAGAAATAAGGAAACCTACCGAGACGAATTTATATTTTACTCGAAGCGTTTGATACGCTTGGTAATTGAGTACGCGTTATCCTTATTGCCCTTTGAGGTTTGTTTAGTATAAATACTAAATATATAATATGTTAAATTGCTGTTTCTGTGGAAGTATGTGCAAAAGGATTGTAGACGGCAACGATGAAACAATAACGATATATTGTGCCATCTGTTCAAAGGATGTAACGATAGAAACACCTCAAGGAGTGCTGTATCAAGGAAAACGTGGCGCTACAGATAAAATATGCGGTGTATCCATTCTGCGAGCTGGTGAGACTATGGAGCAAGCTGTTAGGGATGTTTGTAAGGATATTAGAATAGGGAAGATACTTATACAAACGAATCAGCAGACTGGGGAACCCGAGGTATTTCTATTTTCTTATTTTATCTAGATGTCTTATAAATATGTTGATACATGTTACAGCTGTACTACCTTCGATTACCAAAGGATATAAAAGACTACAAAGTAATATTGATGGACGCGACGGTGGCGACAGGTGCTGCTGCCATAATGGCTATCCGAGTACTCTTAGACCACGACGTAGCCGAGGAAAATGTGTTGCTCGTATCATTGCTTATGGCAGAATCTGGTGTACACTCGGTTGCCTACGCATTCCCGCATGTTAAAATCGTTACGTCCGCCTTGGATCCTGTGGTGAACGAGAAATTCTACGTTCTACCCGGCATCGGTAACTTCGGCGATCGGTACTTCGGAACTGAGCCATCCTTGATCGACAATTAAGGCAGTTTAAGGCGACATCAGTTCTCCGGTTATAGTCACTTAATTCGTTTTTACAAAACAAATGCAGTCGTTTCGTATATAATTAATAAACTTTATGTTATGGGATGTGTGTATATATACTGTTTATGTCTTGTGTCTATATGTTTGTACAAATTAGTTCGATGATTGGACCGTATATTTATTATTTTTTAACAGCGTCTTTACATAGCGAGTTAGGCATTATCAAAGCGGCGTCATGTCAACGTTAGAGCGGACATCGCTACTTTCAGCTGCGGCACCGGTGCTGCGTAGTTGTCTGTAACCGCGAGCACTCGCCCGACGGGAACGCCGCCAAGAATCCAAGTTTCCGGCAGTGATGTCGCTCGGCTGATTCAGAAGATGCGTGATCAGTCGATCTAACGCTGCCAAGTCCTCGCTCGTGTTACCAGAATTTCCTAAACTGTCCGGTGGTCGATAACTGTCCGAGATAATTCCTTCAGTGTGTCCAATGTTTGCAATGTTACTCGCACTGCCGACTTGGAGTCCCAATTTTGGAGTAAACTGTACCGAATCATGATATTGTTTTAATTTCGTATACACCTTGTTGAAAATAAAAGATTTACCCTGTTGGTGTTAAATAGTTTATTACTTGGAGCTGAGGTTTCCAATGTTAAAGATTTGATATTGTTCTTAAAGAGTCAATAATAGTGTCAATCTTTTATTGCTATGTGGTCTCACTCTACTACTAGGGTACTCTTCTGTAGTGAAGTTGAAGGGTAATTTGAATTTTGAGTAATCGCTTTAGATTTCAAAGTAATTATAGTTACCTGTTCAGGACCGTGTTGACCGTAACTTATTCTCTGTACTTTGCGGAACGTTTCGTCGTTGATGGCTTCGCGGACTGCTTTGTTCAGCGTTTGCTCCAGCGCCCGCTGTTTAGTTTTACTCAATCCATCGTAGTAGCTATATGGAACATAATTTTCTTGCTCATCTGATCGCTATTTCAATATTATTATAATTCAATTTCGAAATTATTATAAGTCACTTAGACCAATAGCAACTTGAGCAGAACTTTCAAGGAAAAAAAAATCACCAGATTCTTACAGGGTGCAACGAGATATCGGAATAAAAATTACAGATATTCTGTACTATTCAATGAACCCTTGCATCGTGTTTTTCATGTTTCAGTCTTGTTCTGTGTCGTTAGTTTTCTAAAAAAAACACGCGACTACAACATGTCGGGGCACCGTGTAAAACAATCTGGGAACTCGTGTCGAGCTATAAAACGGACTGTACGTGAAATTTAATCTAGCCGCAGCGAAGCGATATCGTGTTTAATTTCAGTCACCTCGAATCCAAGGAGCTGTTATCTCGTGAAATATTCTTATCGCGGACCAGCCGGATGTCGTGTTCCCAGAATCGGCGTAATTCCGGCGTGGACGTGTACGGGGCAGCGACTTCCTTAATCTGCGAAGGAAAACCGCGAGTCCGGTAATCGGTCCGAGAGAAACGGTGCATTATTCAGTGTGCCGGAGCGAAATGGAAAAGAAGCATTACAGAGATTGAGCACGTTTATGGGCAGGCATTACCGGCAGTAGCCGTTTGCGTAATGACGCGGCGATACCAACTTCCAACGTTATAGTGAGAAATTACGTAGCATGATTCTCGCTATCTAGCGCGGTGGATGAGAGATTCGGATCTCGTGAGCGGCACGGGTGGTCGTGTATCGTGACCTTACTCACCTTCAGAACTATTATCGCGGTGATAAAGATACATATTACGTTGATAAAGGTCAAGCACGCGCTGATTATGCCGTTGCAGAAGAACTCGACGGGCAGATAGTCCGTGTACACGTAGGTGTAGGACGTGTTGTAATCCGTGTAGGACTCACCCTTTATGTGCGGCATTTTAATCGGCCGATAGATTAGCCATATGCACCCCAGTGCCCAGAACAAGCCCTGCGAAAATTTCTCTTATCGTAGCCACGGCGAGCACCGGTCGTAAAATGTTTACGACTTCTTATAGATTAGCTGGCGGGACTATTATCTCTGTGACTCGGTATTTCTCACTCACGCAATTCACCACAGGGGGTAACAGGGAGGCCGATATGGCGACGCCAATCAAGGGTCCATTGCTGCCTTGTAATAGAGCTACGGCGACACCAGTGCCCGATGGAAGTGCCCACAACACACCCATCCATAAGGATCTGTAATTACCCCTGTGAGAAGTTTGTTTAGTTGTAGGCGTTACTGCCTGAAACGTTTTAATCGAGGGTCGAAATAAACAGGGATGTTTTGTCTTTAAAGTTAAAAGCTTGCCTATTAATTTTTCATTTCCAAAGTAGACTTTAATCCTCATAAGGAAATATTCAGAATATGAATTTAACGAAAAATAAGGATTGGAAGTTACCTGGCTTTCATTTCGTCGGTCGGCCAATCGCCGTATCCCCAAGGCATCTCAGTAGTGCCCAGGAGTAGACCAAATATGAAACCGAAGAGTATAGATAGAAATATGCCTAGCAACAAGCTCTTAAGTCCAATAAATTGGAGATTTCTGTCTGCTATAATAGTGCCAAAGGTAACCGACATCACGGGACCCTTGAAACGATTACAGACATGAATATTTTGATGCAGAATGATCGAAAGCGGGCAAAGTAATGTGTTACCATTAACGGAGATACCAACATGGCGGCGACGACATTTGTCGCGCTGTTCTCGATTAGACCAAGGGCTGCGAGACAACTGTAACAAATTAAGACAATAATTGCCGTCCACGCTGAAATAAGGAAGTTTAATATTCCTTACTCTGCTGTGAGCACCAGCAACACATAATCGAAAGTTAGGTCTCCTCCGCTACGGACACCGTCCACGACTTGTTTCACCGTCAGCTTCGATCGTATCGATTCGACGAAACCTTTCCAAGCGTTCTTCCGATCCTCCGACTCCTTCCGCCTGAAAGTTTAAATTTCAATTCTATATCAGTCCGGCGATAGTTGCGTCAAGTAATTCTGCTTTCCGACAGTAACCTCCGTGCTAGATCGTCCTTGATGGCGGTGGAGCCAACGCTGCTAATACCGCTGTACGTGCACTGCGTCGGAATCACACTGGGAAACGGTTAAAAATGGATCAGGACGTTCAGAAGAAATACTGCTCGGTTTGTTTCGGGGCAATGCTGCGATAGATCACCTTACTATGGAGTTCATCTTCACGCCGATCCCCATTTCCGTGAGACAGTGCAGGCAGTTCTCGCATGGCTCCCCAGCGGGTACCGGAAATATCACCTGCGGACAAAGACCAACAAAATTTAATCAGGAAGGATAAGGATGAACGATTTTCTTACCTCGTAGTACATGTCTTCTTTATCCTTGCACCAAACTACGTGGTGAACTTTCAACTTCTTCAGCAGCTCTTCCAAAACCTGGAACAGCCACAGACGTGTCTTAGTAAATGGATTTGTGACAAAATAAATTTTGTCACCTAAAATGATGCTTTATCGTTGGCGCTATTACCGTTTCCATCGAGACAAAGCCTGGGCACCTGTTATGCGGACCGGAATTGTCGTGGCCGCGGCCTCGAAGGTACCTTTTGCCTCCGAAGTCATCGGCGATATCGACGTCGTCCTCTTCATCGTCGCCGGCGAGCGTCAATAATTGAGTCTTCGTTTTCGTTTCTCTGAGGCGTACGTTGACTTTCGGCACGTCCACAGCTTTCTCCGTTATTTCATCCTTCCTGCCGCGTTTCAGGGGCACGCCGAAGATCAGCTGATGCTCGTAACTGGTCGTTGGTATGCAAACTAAAAACACCACGCCGCCCGGCATTCTATTCTCGAGGAATCGGTCGATCCGTATTAACGATCACACGGTTTCGCGATCTAGCTCGTCACTTTGCTCGGATGAATCTCGAAGCCTCGAACAGATCTTCCGAGGTATTAGATTTGAATTAGCAGGACACTAATCACTTTACTGTGCCGTACTTAATTGACGTGACAGGTGGTGTTGTGTCAAGTGGTGCTTTGGTGCTTTTTACTGCACTCCGAGGGTCATTTATGAATTTTTGACATTCTATTCGATGAAGTTTCGTTAAATGTCCTAAATTTGAGGATTTTTGTTAAAAATCTCCAATTTTATCAATTGGATTTATCAATTTTTTTACACGATTCCAAATTAATCTGCAAATCCAAATGAACATATAGCACGAATTTTTGTTAAAAATTCATTGGTTCAATTAATAGGTTTATTAGTAATATATTGCTTTCGATATACTGTGATAATTAACATTAACAATATGTTAAATAGTTTTACTCTTCATGAAAGAAAAGTATTACTAACCGATAATTGTCCATTGCAAAAAATGCAATAATTTTTATTTTAATGATTGCATTTGATTTGTCTCGTTTGCGCAACACCATATTTTTTGGTTTTGGCACCGCTGGATGGCGCCACCGTCCTCTTTTATGAAAAAAGTTGTGATTCTCAATTATTTATACAAGCGGTGTTTCCATTTTCATGGTGTTCACTGTGGAGAGTGTAGGCCCAAAGAAACAGACTGTCCGTTTTACGAAATAAACATTTATTTTAACAAATCAACAGCGTAAAGACTAGCGTCTAGAAACTAGTCCGACATCACGTCCGACCTAGATAACTAGAGGCCACCAGGAATATCCCGCGAAAGGAGATTTCGATCTCGTTCCGAGATTTTCACGAGAATTGA
Organism: Augochlora pura; assembly: GCF_028453695.1. NCBI lineage: Eukaryota > Metazoa > Arthropoda > Insecta > Hymenoptera > Halictidae > Augochlora > Augochlora pura. The sequence continues at coordinate 20,791,503 of NC_135777.1, read as the reverse complement.
TTTTCATTTTAAATATTTCGGGTTAAAAGGGCGCGCGTTTCCGGGGGGAAACGCGCGCGCGAACGGAATACTCCCTAATCGAGAATCCTAGGAGAATCCTAAAACCGGTATCACTATCTCGTAGACTATCCAACGATTACCTTAAGGAAACAAAAAAATGAAATCTCAACGGTGTTTTCTTTTTTTTTTTCGGTCAATTCCATAAGTACGTAGTCGTGGCCATCGCCTAACGCGAGATCGTCTTAAATTAGTCAACGGCCCGCCGGGCACTCAATTCTCATGAAAATTGGAAGTATGATTTCCCTTTACACCCTCCCGTTTGCTCGCATTTACTTCGACACGCCGATGTCACTTTAAAATTCCCGTGTCCAATAAATGATGGTAATAATACGTCATCGTAATAACTTGCTACATTATCCGCTATGAAAAGTTCCTTTATTTACATACGATGTTAAATGGTCGCTTTTTTAGGTACTGAGCCTACGACTGTTTTCTCCGCGGCTGGTTTCTTTTATTTTCATTATTCTGTTTTTGTCGCTACTCGAGACTTTTGTCCATTTGTTTACGTTATCTCGTCGTCCTCGTCGTCGTCGTCGACATCATTACCATTATTTTAGTTTTAAGGCCATATTTAAGGAGAGGAGCATTTGGACAACTCACTTGTGTGTGTGTGTGTGTGTATGTGTGTGTGTGTATGTTTTCGCGCGTATGTGTGCGTGTGTGTGTTTCTGTCGCCGTGAAGTACTACGACGATCCTCGGTAGGACGTCGTTCTATTATTATACAGGACTTGTTCTTGCGTAATGGAAAAGCGATGCTAAAAGTTTGTGTAAATCACGTCATATTTTGCGTACTTGAAACATTTAAGTAGAATTCGATTTCAAAAAGAGTTATCGTAGAATTATTATTCAATAGAATTATGTTTCGTTAATGCACGAAATGAAATTCAAGAGTTTACAGAAAATATCGTGCCGATACAATTAATTTTTACGTAGCGAGATATTTTTAAGAACAATCACGTTTACACAAACTCTTCTCACAACCTCTGATCCTTTCACTCTAAACGGAGTTCCACGCACAAGGATAAATCCTATATAAACGGTATTACGATAATATACTCGTTCTGTTGATCCTCGAGTTTTCTGTACGAAGCATACTTTGCCCTTTTTTTACTATTACGTTCTTTTCGGAGGTTCTTCTCGTGGCTGACGAGTACGCCTGTTGCGATTAGAAAATTGAGTTGCCTGCAGAGACTCTTACCCCCTTCACCCAAATGTACCGCAACAATTCTGACGCAAGTATACCGTACGAGAACAATTCATCGATAGCTATAACCGAGACATTACGATACTTTTAATATATTCAACATGAAATTTTTAGCTTTAATACAATATACCGTAAAAGTCTCCATAGGAACTCAACGACTGAGAAGATGTGTCACCGGAAAGGAGATATTGATATTCCGGTTGCAATTGTATTTCGTAAAAATTTTAATCGAATCCCGAGATTTATATTATTAAAACTTCACCGATATTTACGCAATCGAAATGTAAAGCATCATCGATCATCAACCTATAAATCGATGTAAAAGTGATCAAGTAACGAAGATTGAAAGCACTTTTACGATACGTTAACGAAGAACATGCAAAATTGTTAAATACAGTATGGTAAATAAATGGCAAGAGATCCAGTTCGAAAGGCTTGACTCGTATTTCGTTCGCATTTGTCACGATGCGAACAGGATTTAACAGTATCCTTTTGTGTCTAACCAACTGATAAGCCAGCCAGAAAGCAATCTCCGCAAATGAAAGTTCGACAAGATCACTATACCCGCAACAGAAGCATTCAATTCTCCTTGCCGAGACTACAACGTTGCGCCTCGATGGCTCGTCTAATTCTAGATTCGCATCTACAAACTGCGAAGCAAATCGCCGGTTGATCTTCGTCGTGACGGTGTCTCTCGCGTCTCTCAGGGAAGACGAAGAAAAAGAGACCACACCTAGTCACAGAGTCATCAGCGAATCTATAGCTGAATCTAAACGTTGCGAGACAACCTGGCTGGACAGCCACGACTACTCCGATCGTGCTTTATCGAGTGTCTTTAGCGTTTTTTTTTCGGCAAGGACTTCGGGCCGTTCGAGCCACCAATTACTGCCAACCAGTCTTCACTATTTTTCAATTGTGCTGGTTTGAATGTCCCAAAGACTTCGGGTAGAATGAGCCAACAGTTAATACGAAGCGGTAATGGTATTCTGGTAATTTAGTAACTTACTAGACTAAGGATCTTGAATGATGATCGCAACGCCGCCGGCCGAGGCTGCCTCGCAATGCTTGATCGTAGCTGAGCGTGTCGCAGAGGCAACGCGGAATCGTGACCGCGCGTTCCGCCATTAAAAACCGCCCTGCTCGTCTCTCGCTCGGACCGGGAGCGGGCCCGGTCGCCGCTAGGATACTTCTACGAATCTTAAGGCCACGATACCAAGTCTCGTCGGCGATCATCGCGAGAGTCGCGCGGGAGTGCACGCGGTGTCTTAGCCCGACACCCGAGGAGAAAATTCGGACCTAGGAAATGGTGCACGCGCTCCCCCGGCGGAATCGATCATGTCAGCACGCGGAGAAGCTGAATCGCGCGCGCGGTGCTCCGCGCTCGTGCAGAGAAAGTGCATTTGGAAATGAACCACGGAAAACCAGCCGTTCCCCCGGTTAAATCGTGTTCGACCATCGGTCGCGCGTGGAGGAAATGGTATCGGTTAAAAAAATAGCTTTCTCTCTGACTCTCCTTCCCTCCCTCCCTCTCTCTCTCTCTCGCTCTTGCTCTCTTTCTCTCTTTCTCGCGTCCTCCCACGTAGTTCCTTTCGAAAAGGTTCGTGCGTGGCAAGTCCAAGTATCAAAAGGATCCGCGGCATGTAACACCGGCCGGTGTTTCTCACGCCCGATCGCTTCTCTCGAACGACGTCTACACTTCACGGTGCCCTATAAAATTAGGAGAGGGGGCGGCGGAGTAGCGTAGACGCGGGAGAAGCAGCGAGAGCTTCGCCACCGGAAGCCGCCTTCGAACAAAGCTAATCTGTCTGCAGCCAACTAGTTTCGTCTCTGATTTACCAGAGAGAGGGGTTACGCCTTCTCTTCTTCTTCGTGTGTTCACAAAGTTTCACAAAATATACCGACCGCTAATCTCAACTACTCTCTCTTTCTTTCAAACAATACGACGGGCAAGAATCTAGGTCGCGTTCCGTTCGACGGAAAATGGGACCAAAACTTCGAGCGACACGGCCGTCCCGTGTTTCAGGGGGGGGCCTCGGTCACCTTTTGGGCATCTCCCGCGTCTGCGCCGACGGCCCCACGAGAACCCGGAACAAAAATATTCTCATCTCTCGGAAATGGAAAACTAACTACAACGCCCACCCCGCCGGAAGGGGGCCCGTTTTCTGCGTGCGAACGAAAGCATCGGTTTAGTCGACGCGAAGATACTTTCCGTCGTCGTGGTCCTGCGTAAGGGTAGGCCACCGTTGCGCCATGGTGACGGCGGCTGGCTGGTCCTCACGTCGCGTGCTAGAACGGTCGTCCTCGCAAGGGAGCGGCGACCGACTCGGGCTGTTCAGCAACTGTTTAGGAGAAAATCGCTGGAGTCGCGAGCTAATTACGCGATCGTGAATCACTCAGACGGGCGCGCTGGGTCGTCGCAGGAGAGACATGAGCAACGAGCGTCGTGGTGGCCGCCGCCATGGACGACGCAGCCGGCGCTCGTCCTCCGGATAGGACGACGTCTGCTCCTCGACGATCCCCAAGGGTCAAGCTTTCTCTTCCTCCTCGTCGATGTCTTCCGACGATTCGGACGAGTCCATGATCAGGGCGGTCGAGAGGCTCGGTACCTGTGCCGAGTAGGGGAACGAGCTCATCCGGTAATTGTGCGGCGGGTTCCAGCACTCCGGCAGGGAATGGGAGCCGTCCTCCGTCACCATGTCCGACTGCGACGTCTCCATCGAACCCAGCTCCATCATCGACACCCTCCTGGCCGGTCCCCTCCTGCTGTCTGCAATCGCCAAATACTTCGCTTATTGTTAGAACAGCACGCTGCCAATGTATTCACAAATTATAATATTAGGTTATTCAATAAATTCAATTGATCGTATTTTTTGGCTGAGTGCTTTAGTAACACAGAACGATAAGCGACCGAAGAGAAAGAGTTTAAATGATCGATTTCTATGTAGAGGAGACATTTAAAGGAAAAGTTAATCAACAGAGAACACTACGTCTCTGAATCAGTTTTAATATCGACTAACCAATTGCTGTACTTTTGGTTTTGTTCTTGGTCATAGTTAACTTCATATTTATTGAATAAGATATATTATATTTTGTTATGCTTTTATTCTGTTCATTATTGAATTCTCTAATTATTTCATCTTGTTTATTCCTGGATAAAACAGTTTAAGGCATTCAAGGGAAAGTAACTGAATTGGTACAGCATCTAAGCTGGAACTTCACAATTTATTAAAATAAATTATTATATTTTATTCAAAGCAAGGGCCATTTTAAAGAGTCGATCAGAAGTTCGTAGACTAAACTGTAGAAACTAGAACGAAGCTGAGACATTTTCGCCCTGTCAGATTTGAAATAAATTAAAAGCCATTAAATAGGAAGAAAAACAAAGAAAATAAAAGATACATGAAAATAAAAGAAATAAAAACTTGATCAGACCTGGATCTATGATTATGAATGCTTACTCGAAGCTCTCGAGGGCGAGTCCGTCTGCTCCGTCAACAAAAAATCCTCGCGTCTGTCCAAGATATCCTGATCTATACTGCTAGGTGTGCAAACGCTGTCGCGACGGAACAGGCCAATCACCGACTGTACCTTCGGCTGCTCGATCCCGCCTGCGATCAAAACAATTGCTCATCCCTGTGAATCAACAACCTGCTACAGGATGTTTCATTTATCTTGTTCATCGAAACCTTGGTCGTATAAACTGGATAACGAAAATAGCTTTCAGTAACTATACCAAGCAACTATGATCGTTACGTTCTCAACTAGAATAAACGAAACACCCTGCGAACGGTGCACATAAACGAGAAAGCAGTGCTTGAAAAAGAAAGAGAGGTCAAACAGAAAAGTGACTGTTCTCAAAGGCTGAGTTAGAGCACAACAAGAGACCCAAACGAGTGTTCGTATGGTGATCTCGGTGTCTGTCTGCTGTGTGTGTGTGTGTGTGTTTGTGTGTGGCGAGCTGGTGCGCGTGTAGACATGTGTGATTGTGTGTGCGAGATCTGCCAAGGGGATTGGGTAACCCAAAGATCGAAGAAAATAACGGCATTTCCCACAGACGTCAAGAAAGAAAAAACGGAAAACGACAGGAAGTTCTGGAAAGATCTGATGCGTGACATTTACATGTTCTCCAACCGGTAGTGGACGTTTATCGCAGTCCGAAGGTATCCCCCGGCTTCGTAAGCTGGCTCGTCTTCAAAAATATGGATCCCCTGTAAAGTAGTGGGTTTCTTTTTCACCGTTCACGTACCTGCCATTGGTTTATCTAGCCATCGAATCGATACATTTTTTTGTTTAGTTTATTACGACGATCACACAGTAGCTGGAAATGTTTAAATAAGACGTCGTGTCGTCTTAGAATTTTCTCGTCGAATCGCACAGAATTATAGCGTAGCAAAAGCACCACCCGTAGACTTTTTCATTTAATGTTTCTTGTGTAAGGAATTACCCGACCCCCGTCGAAAGTATTTACGAGATTCGTTCGAAACAAAGCAGTGCTAAATAGTTGTTCTACTATATAGACACAACCAAAATGTATAGTTTCTATTGGTGTACAGTATTATAAAGAATAAATGTTTTGTAGTGTATTAACACGCTCACTGCCCTGTCTGTCATCCTTAGGAAATCTCAAATGCGACGGAAACGTAACTGTTCCGATAAAAATTCATTTTTCCGTTTAGATTTTAATATATTCGCTTGTGATTTCGTGGGGACTCTTCGCGGGGACATACATTCGACGGTGAACGTGTTAACGGTGTAAAATCGTTTAACTGTATGACGTGTCAGCCAATGAAATCAGTGTACTGTTGCTACTTTATCTCTGCTGCCATTTGGTCCTACGGCGCAATGGAATGTTAAGAATGGAGCACGTTAGACATTGTTCTGGTAATCTCACCTAAGAAGGTAGCTGAGGGGGAACTATACGCTAGATACTCTTTGTTGGAACACCAAGCAGGGAACTCGTTCTGTTTAACGGGGTGCCCGGAATCGTAATCGTCCTCCCGTTTCCAAGGTAGCATGGTCTCGGTAGCGGTGGGCGTCGTCACCCTGTAGGTCTCTACAATCCAAAAATCATCGTTCCCGCTCAGAATTTGTGTTTGACAAAAAAAATTTGCATTAACAATAATTTCGACATTTCAAGTGAAACAATTTTTGAGGAAGTCTTCTATGTTACTCGTTTAATGTAGCGTCGAATCCATGCATATCGCACTAACTCTTTAAATAATTATAATTCAGAGTGGAGAAGTAGAGAAGTGTAGAAGCGGAGAAGACTGTATACTCAGATACGATACTTAACCTCCACAGAGCAGATACTGTACACCTACCTCTGATCGTTCGAAACCGTCATTTGCTTATTCGATTAACGATCGTTACTCATATTAATCTATCTCATCACGAATTCTCATATTTCAACTTAAAAACTGTCGTCGCCACCTGTGTACGCAGTTATGTATAATCAAGCGTCCTGGAGTTAGTAACAATAACTTTTATGAACACGAAATTCGTTCTGTAGTTCAAACATAGAACCCTGGCAGGAAGCATTCAGTCAGAATTAGGATTGTACTTGTTGGAAAAATTATTTGAGTATTTATTAAGAACGGAGAATATAGAAAAGAAGTATAAATAAAATAGAACAGTATAAAACAATCGGAGAAGCGTTTTAGAACGTTGGAAGTGTTTAATAAAAATAAAGAAAGCCAAGGATGTTTTACTTCGTATTTAGCACTCGAAACGAGCAAACATACTTAATTCGTACGATCGAACACTTCCGCCAGAGGTACACAATTTCACTGCATACTGTTTTACATGCTATAGTTCGCTGTCAGACTGCTGGATTGGCCAGCAACCGTCCGATTAAATTAAGCTAGAATAAAAACGCGGCATCCGCTGATGAAAGGAATCCTACCGTCGCATCCGAGCTTCATGTCCGGGTCGTCCGTGTTAATGGTGTCCATAGAGGTGGTCGTGGTGGCGCCATGATGTGCCTCCGCGTTCACGTTGGACGAGTCTATGGAAATCAAGCGATAAGTTATTTGCCGTTGAATCGCCAGGGAAATTAGTTCCCTAACTCCCCGCTCATTGAAAGAAGACTTTAACGAGTACGGACTAATCATCGCGGGGGCCGCCGATTCCTCAAAGGCTCCGTGAAAATTTCGCCCGGGAAGTTCGCCGGTCTAATGAAACATGGAACTTCGGACCGTATCACGGTCCGCCGGGGGGGGGGGGGGGGAGAAGAGGAGGAGAAAAAGAAGATCGAATTCTTACCGGAAGTGCGAGCCGTGAAAGTTATCGCGGAGTCCCAGTCCTCCTTGCTGGACGGCTTCGAGGTATCCCCGTTCTCCAGCTCGTACAGCACGCCGTTTATGTAATCTGCGACGAAATTCAGATTCACGTATTCAAACCGGAACTTCCCGTTCGGGCCCTCATCTATGCTTTTTTCTTTTTTTTTCTTTTTTTCGCCATCGATAGTCTTTCCGTAACTCACCCTGGGTGAACAACTTCGTCGAGCCGTTCTGTTGGAACTCCGGGAAACTAACGTGATTCTGCTTGCCGTCCTACGAGAAAACAGAAGTTTTAATTGCCATGGAAAAAAAATACCTCTATGCCGGGTGGGCTCCTCGACGAATATTCTCTTTGAATATGAAGGAACCGGCTGCAGACTTTTTATGCATTCGCGACGCGGGAAACGACCGCGAGAAATATAAAGCGGCGAACGTTAGTGATGATGGATTTTTAGGGTACTCCTCTGAATTTATTCGCGAGTCCCGCGTAAAAATTCTCTGTTTAGATTAGAGGAGATCGATGGATTGTTTTATCTGTTCGTGACAGGCGAGAGCCCGCAGAGATACGAAACAGAGGGAATATTGTCGATCTAAAGATAGTGTCATATTCTGCTCGGTTATTCTGACGTCGAAGAAGAATTGAATTTCTAGCCGACGGTTTTAGACTGGCTTCGGGAAATGTCGATCTCGCGGGAAAATCGACTGTTTAGAGTCGCTCAATGGACTGCTGATTTTTGCACATTTTGCAGAAAATAGTAAAAGTATCGTGTTGTTTATTAGAATTACGTTAGCAAGAGGAGATATTAATTTTCACATAATTTCCATGAAAATATGTGCTTCGCATAAAAGTCCACAGTTTTGTCGAATCATATAAACATCTCCTATTTTAGAATAATTATGCGGTGAAGAATGATATATTTCAAACAGAGTCAAGAGTTGATATTCGTCGAGTCGCTTGAAGATAATTCAGCGATCGAATGAGTTGACGTTCGCCGTCAAAGTGCATTGAATTCGTCGAATAGAGTGGTTCGGTACTCACTTTGAGCAACTTCTTACTGCGCTTGTGACGATGCTTGTGCTCACCCATCATCCGTCGTATGTTCATGTGCATTTTGTAATTGACTTGGGTCGATAGATCGCGATCGTTCACCGCGTGTCGGCTGTAGCTCAGCCGTCGATGCTGGGAGAATTTTATTTCATCACTCAGGAACTTGTTTCCATCCCCCTTTTTCTTTATTTTTATATAGCGGTTCTGAAATAGGTAGCTAAACTTTAGGAGTGCATGGTTCTCCTGCCATGACTCTTCTTCACAACACCGTACGACTACAATTGTTATAAATTTTTTTTTTTTTTTTTTCTCTTTCTCCCTTTCGCTCTCACGAACGAGCACCCAAAAGTTCAGCCACCTACTTGAGAATCACCCTGTAGAAGCGGTAATAAAGGGTAAAATAAAGGAACGTTTTGGAACTCGAGGGCAGCTTCCTTTGCTCCTTAGTGCAAGCGAAAGCGTGAAGATTCCCGCCGGGAACGCTGAACCGTCGATTCTCGCCCTCATTCGCGCAACCGAAACAATCGATTCTCTAGCGGAGAAGTTTTGCTCTCGATCATCCACGTTCGAACCCTCTCGCGGCGAGCATCGACAGTTCAAAATTCCCGGCCTGGTGGACGCGATTTGCATCCCCGTGGCGGGAGGGGTTGAAACTCGCGTCACTCTTTTCTGGTTTTTGTTTTTTCTCCGAACACGCGACACGAGCCGAGGAGAGACCGAGGGGTGGGAGAGGCTCGAAATTTTTCAGCGGGTACACGATCGTCGTTTCCCCGAGCATCGTCTCTCCGTCCCCCCCCAGTCAGCAAAGTTTTCAGGGCCGCGAGCATATATGTAAATCGTCGTCAGCAAGGAGGGCGTCTTACCCTCTTGTAAGGCTTGCAAAGTTCTTCGGCCAATAGATGGTGGATCCTGGCGTCGGTCAGGTCCTTCTTGGAAGGGTTGTACTCCACCTCTTGAGGATCAATATTCCAGCCCGCTTCAAGCTGGCTGCAACTCGGACTGGAAGGAGAAAGAATGAGACTGCATTTTATGACGGGCTGCCACTTCGAGATCGATACCGTGCCTCGAGGAGGGTTTCGCCGTTCAATCGAGATACAATGCAGACTTATCTCCGGCTACGATTCTCCCTTGCGCCGTCGACACACAGGCTCCGAAGCCACCGGTACTTTCCAGCCCTAAACTACTTTCTGGGCCATCAACGTCTAGGACAGTGATGCTGGGGCTTATTCGACGTGACGGCTCTCGAGATAACATAGTTAGAACCTTTTCTCGATACGACGCCCGGGAACACATGGCTGATCAATAATTCTTCGGGCCGCGGTGACTCAGAAAATTAAACACGCGTTGTCCCCGATCCTTCTTCACCCACCCATCGAAGATAATTGCGCGAGAGATCCTTTCGTGATCCTGTGAATCACTGGGCGATTCCCTGACTTTTGTGCACATATTTTCGAGCACATCTGTTAGTCTGATAAAAATAAAATCTTTAACAAGGATTTATATATAAATATTGAATTACACAAAATTGTTACTTTTTCAATTAAAAATCTTGGTCACTTCTATTTTATTTTCAAACGACACGGTATATTTTTAGTGCATATTATTATCGTTTACAACAAGAATCCAACGAATTGTTACGAGAGATAGCACAATACTGAAACTTCAAAAAATCGACTTCCTCTGTTACTGATTTCGAGGGTCCCATTCTTTGTGAACATTTCCAGAAAGAAGTCGTGCAAATATTCGCATAATTGCAGAAGTTGTAAGAAGTAACCGAGTCCATCGTTTCAAACTTCCAAGTCATTTATCTTCGAAATGCATTTTCGAGAACGGTTTACATCGTAACTCTTGGACAGATGGATGCGTTAACTTGCTACTTTACGTAGATGTGTAAAATCCAGTTCTTCATTGACTAGCTTTGAGTGTAAGATTCATGAATAGGTGGTTGTTGGAACATTTAATAAAACTACTAAAATATTTGGATTAATTTTGTAATTTAATACTTAATTTTGTTGAGACATGAGAAAGACTAGTTTATTGTGTCATGTCTACAATTTTTCTTTTAAAATTGCAACCGACTGGAAATTCGCTCTTTTAACTTTTTATCTAGGCTTAAGACAAACAGTTGAACAATACCTTTTTTCAAAGTTATTCTGTTTTAAAATAAATGCAAGGCACTGTTTATTCTCCACTTGCTGCACGTCAAATAAGCTCTTAGTAATCATCTACAATTTTTTAATAGTACTTCTAACCAACAGCATCACTGCATTGGTCGCAGAAATATATTTTTTAATATCCGAAGAGTATCCAATGGCTCGGCCAATCAATTCCAATCAGAAGATCGAAGTAGAAGACGTCTCTAGTTCGATTAGACGCGGTTCACTCCGTTCCCCGTTAATTAAAACTTTCTTTACAAATTAATAATTCTCTCCATCGGTGCGCTCACCTGTTGTCTCAAAGGAACGCGATCCGGAAGAAGCATTTGTTATTGTGAAAATAAGCAGGTCAAGTATGAACGAGATAACTTCTTGTTCGGCTCGCATTGAATCGTAACCGTGATCGTGGGATGGGGATTGTCGGTGGGGTGGACGGGAGGCGGTCGAGAAGAGGGGGGGGGGGGGGGGGATGAAAAAGGAGGAATCATACCTTCCATTGAAGTGTCCCGTGTTGCTATAGTTCCGGAATATCGCGGACATGCTCTCCGTTCCGCTGATATTACCGATCGTGGACGCGTTCCTCCTAATGTAATCCAGTGCGTCTTTCATCGCGAGCTTCGAGTACGTTTCCAATATTTTCGGCTCCGCGCCGTAATGATCCCGCACCAAATAAGGTCGAATGAACTTGTTATCGAACCGTTTGAACCTAGAAAACACCACAATGCCAGAAAATAACGAGGCTCGACGCAACACGGCGAAATAGAACTATCGTAATGAACGTAGCGTCTCAGAGTTTTATATAATATAGAATTTATTTAATCCTTAGCAAACCAGAACAATAAAGCTCCCAACTGGGATTTCAAAGACTTTAATATTAATTTGAACGATTTTTATTACTTTAATTTTATCCTCATGCATGGGAATAGTATAGCAATTTTTTTAGAAATTATAATTCGTATGTATTGTTCTTGATTTTTGGTAATATTTGAAAAATGCCAGAGGATTGTAAATGGTTAATCCTCTAGGGGATGCATTATCAATCTAGCCAGCAACTCGGTCGTCCTTCTTAAAGGGTTATTGAGAAATTACTGTGTATCTATATTCAATATTTCATCATTTTATATTTTAATTGAACCATCAAGGTATTGGAGTCCAATTACTATGCGGTGACCAATTGCTATGATTTCCATTTGTTTTCGGACATATTTAACTTTATATTTTCCCTCATATTTCACATGAACTTTCTTCATTCAAAAATAAATAAAATAAAATAATGCGAAGATTTAGCGTGTTTTATTCGGTAAATATAAAATTAATTACATCCGAAAGCAGAGCAAAGCAATTGGTCACGCCAAAGTAACCGGCTCCGCTACCCTAACCTTAAATAAATGCGTTCGAGCCGCTGGCAGTTGATTTACGAAATCCTGCGAGGGTAAAGAGTTGCGCACAAACGAGCCCCGATTTTTCAACTCTCGCAGAAGCTCGCCCGTTGCATCCTTTTTTTACCTGTAGCATCTCGCGTTACCTGTTACCGGCGGGCACTGATTATCCCGCCGTGTGGTACACAGGACTTTTAAAACGCAGTCGCGTGAGCAATTACGTATTCATTAGAGCACAGAAGAGCTATGTACTTGTCTCGTAGGTGGTAGTTCCCGTGCTTCCCCAAAATGTCCTCGATCGCGGCCATGACGTGATCCATTATCTGAAAACGGAAACGTCATTTCCTCTTTCTCTCTCTCTCTCTCTCTTTCTTTCTCTCATATACTCTCTCTCTCTCTCTCGCCCTCTCTCGCCCTCTCTATCCGCAGCTTTTTAGCCAGTCGCTTTTTTTTTGCACGTCCGGCGAGAACGGTGCAGGGCAGACCGCGGTCGCTTATTATATCCGTTATCTGGCGTGATATATGCTAAGAGTATCAACCACGAAACGACTCGGTTAATTTACTGGGCCATTGTTCTTGTTTTGACACGTTCATTTGCGAGAGCGCGGGCCGCGGCCGAGCTTGAAAATCAATGGGATCCTCGTGCACACACGCGGTCGGTCAACGATTATTGATTCCACCGTATATCGCGCGGACCCGGCTATTCTTTTACAATATTTACATTAACGACACAACGAGGATGCGGCCACGGGAGTAGCCGCGTCTCTATAATTTATAACGCGGCGCCCTCCTCCCTCCCTTCCCCCGCGAACCACTTGACCGGACCTTCCGTCGTCTAGTATTTTTATTTAAACCGATCGATCCCCCGTTCCGATACAAACGATTGTTTTGCAAGGAAAAAAAAGGAGAGTCGCACGCACCCTCTCGTGGATCCTCTCGTTCATCGTCGGCTTCTTCCTCTCGGCCCTCTTCACGTTCAGTATCTTCACCAGCGGCTTGATCGTGATACCCTGAAAACGGTAGGGCTGGTCAGTTCTTTTTTTTTTCTCGAGCACGGTTCGTTACCTGGTGACTCGCTAACGCCGGAGAATTCATTCAGACTATGCAGTGTGTTTGAACAGCTGCGACGCGGTCGTGTCTCGAGTCACTCGGGAACATCCAGGGGCGCGTGTATGGGTACCTCGAGAGGCCGGGGGAATGTGTGCGTCTCGTCGGCGGAGATGTACGATTGTCGGATATTTCATAAGGCGAGAAGAATTAGGGGAGACGGATATAGAGGTAACCCGAAGAACGCTCGCGACGAGTGTCCACTTGAAATGAAAAGATTCCGTGGGTGGATCCCTAAGTAGCCGGAGCGAGGCAGGGAGTGGCTTAATTCTGAAACCTAACGAGCGCTAAACGAGCACGTGTCGTCTCGTAAGAATCGCAAGATTTAATTGATTTAAGTTCCTCGTCGAGTCACTTTTCCGCGAAACCGTCTAGGCGATTTTTAAAGTCAAGTCACCGATCCCGTAAATTAATACTTGAAATACTTGGGGTCTTTTCTATGTTAAGTGAGCAGGTCTCGGAATTTATATAAACGATTACTACATCGGTACTGATCACAGTGATGTTAATTTAAATAGTGATAGAAAATCAAGTAGACTTTGTAGACGGATTCGATACAGCAAAGACAGGATTACACGGAATATAGAACAGTAAACTGAACGAGAAATTACACCATTAGCCCTTTGCATTCGGAGCTATTTTAAGTGGAAATCCAGGATATTTGTTTAGACTTGTAGTGTTGCCATTTTATACAACTTGAAGCAATTTTATATATTATAGAATTGCATTCTGTGGCTCATGCGACAGTTAACAGCTCTTGACAATTTTCTAAATATAAAGAAATATGATAAAAATTATTTTCGAACGCGGCATGATCATTTTTAGCGGCACCTTAGAGTCGCCTCGACCGCAAAGGGTTTCTCTATTGCTTTATGGTACAATTGATGCAGACACGTATCAAAAGAACCAAGGCAAGTGTCTAAAAGAAGTTGAAGTCATCTAGTCAGCTTTTAAAGAAGTAGTTACGTTTTAAACGATGTCCGAACACGTTTGCCCGGCACTGTGTGTTCAATTACGAAGAACGACGAAGCGAAAAGAATCGTAAGCGGGCCAGGGAGTAGCCAAGAGAAATTGGAAGCAGCGCAAAGTTAAAGAATAAAATAAGGTGAAATAAAGGGGAGAAGGATACCGTAAATGCAAAGGTACTCGTAATGGGGACATGAATAATAGAGTATTAGGTACCGGGCGAGATAAAGCCAAGTTCGAGCGACCGCGCGGTGGGGTAAAAATTGAATTTTCTTGTAGAATGTCGAGAAACCGACTACAAAGAGACGTGTCCCCGCGCACGGCCACGGTATTAAAATAAACGTTGAAAGTTCCCGGGTGCACGCGTGCGTATAGATTCACGCATTACCCGTGGCACTATTATCGTGGTAATACGAAGCCCCGGCAACCAAAAAAAAAAAAAGAAAAGGAATCGCCGCGTCAAGCTGCTCTTTAACGGCGCATAAGTTATGCAGGATCGAGCGGTTGTCGCGGAGCCCGGTGTTCACCGAATGCCACCATCGATATCGAGTTTCCGATCGACTGGCCGGCAAAGTCGATGGTGTTTTTAGAACTAATGGAACCACGGTAGTCGGTCCCACTCCAATCGCAAACAGGACGCGCCTTCGGGATGAAAGGGGGTGTTTTTTTTTTTCTTCTCCCCCGTTCCATCCGTGCTCTTTACCCGCCCGTGACGCTTAACCTTTCGCAATCTAATTGCGCCTCGTATTTGATTCGCTCTTATTTTAGACCGTTTTAATTCCTCGCGGAGGCAACTTCCTCGGAGAATTAAAAGCGAATCATTTTGCGCGCGGTGGGTACGAAGGTGGGCGATGCAGGAGCGATCGGTAGAACCAGCATCGCTTTTCCGTGCTGGCTATAACGTCCTACCCCGCCACGTTCTCGGACCCGTTCTGCACGACGGCCGCCCGTATAAAGGAAGAAAGGAATCTTTCGCGTCGGTTGTGTATACACCCCCCCCCCCCCCGCTAATATCGCGGGGGAGATATACTTGCGGCCGCTAGACCGTGTTGCGGATCGCCGTAAATGCCTACGCCCGGACGGGGCCACTGGGTTTATCCCCCCGGTTGTCTATGATGGTAAAATGACTGAGCCGAGTAATAAAAGTCGCCGCGCGCCGCCGCGGGCAGAAACGTGTAACCGTACAATTTGTGGTAACGGGCTAGCCGTGCATTCTTTTCTTCCGCGCGCCCGGCCCCCATGCAAAGCGGTACGCCGCTACTGCCGCTGCTGCTGCTGCTGCTGCTCGGCTGCTCCCGCCAGCCGGAATCTAATCGAAAAGCCCCGGAGTTATGGCCCTCGCGCAACGATAGATAATAAATTTCAGAAAACTTCGAGGAGGCACGCTTCACCTAATCGAACATTAATTCCTGTCGAAATTCCTCACCGATCCGGGAGCCTCGCGCGCTTGGAAAATTGAAGATGACAGCGCTCAACGCGATCCCCACTACTTCCTTGTTCGCGCTTAAGTATTAAGTTTTACCGTAATCTAGTTGTTTAACATGTTTAAGGTTTAGTTTTTAGGGTCTACACGAAACAGACTCCAAATTAGGCTCGTATAACCTTTTTAGTTATTACCTTGTTGGAGTGACATTTGTCGGATCGTATATATCTAGTTTTACTTTCTTTTGTACTTTTTATATTAAATATTGTATCTTCTGATATAAGTGCAGTTTACAGAGATATGCACGTACTTTTTTAAATAATTCGGGCAGTATTTTGGAATACTGTAGGAGGGTTAAGCTGAGGTTTGCTCGATTTAAAAAAGGTGAAAGAGGAGGGAGTTTTAATTCCGTGAAATAAGAAGCAGTAGTGACTGCAGGTGAATTTAATTTGCTGTTATTCTCCTCCTCCTGGAAAAGAATTGAATTTCTAATCAAATCTCGTGTCTCGCTACGATTGCAAACAATTTCAAATTCTTAACGAAATTCACAAGTTCGAAAACTTATTCGCGCTCGCGGAACGTCGAATAAAAGAAATTCAAATATTTGAAGATTTTCGAACGGCGTATTAAATCTATAAATTCGAGAATTTGGAAAATTCGCAGGCTTGGCAAATTACACGGACCGGATATCTAAAATTGCGATATTTCGGAAATTCGAAACTAAATTGTAAAAAATGACGGCAAAACAGCAGGGAGAGAGAGAGGGAGAGAGAGAGAATGATTTGACGGTCGCCGGGTTGGATTCCAGTGTGACGAATCGAAAATTTAATAACAGTCAATTCGGCCGGTTTTATTGAACTGTTCCCGGGTCTAAATCAACATTTCTAAAAGTTTGCCTCTGTGGAACCCCGGCACCGTTCGAGCGCCGAGTGCCACACTTCAGGGGATGTTGATTTAGAGAAAAGGGATTTTCCTGCTATTATAGTACCCTCTTTAAATCGAACAACCTTTATCGTTATTCTTCTGTGTACCTACATTCGTGCTCGGAAATTTTCGGGCAGTTACTTCGAGCACAGGCCTCTATTATTCTCTCGAACGCATCTAGCCGGCCCCCGGCCACGGCCGCGCAGCGTCGATATTCGAATTCGATCATTACCTTTTATAATATAAACGTTTCAGGCTTTACACGTGCGCCGGACGATGTTTTCGAAAGGAAAATTCAATCAACCACGATAATGTTATCACTGCAAACAATATTATTCGGTCCTTTTCCAGTATTTAATCGACAAACAGCTATTAGTTGTTAGATTATCCTCTATCGAAACACGAGAACGCGTAACTCGAACCGTTAGATTCGTGTATTGAATATTATGAGTTTAATTATAGGTCCCAGTCATTGTTAATTTCTAAACATTTCAATACAGCTGTAAAATACCGTCGACGAATTTTCATAACATGGTATAAGACACCTACGATCTCAGCAATCTTTCTCAAAGATCGCAACTGATTTCTATCGATTATTTAAATTATAATTATTTGGAGATGAATTAGAACGAAGAACGGGGAATCATAGAGCTGTCTATAAAAGTCCAATGGAATTTCTCCGACGTCGTCGCAGCTGAAACTTCCCGTTCCTCAGCGAGAGAAGTTGAAAGTAGCGCGCGACAGGGGGTTTAACGGTTCATATCTTTAACCCCACTGTATCCCTTTGACCATTGCTGGCAGCTGGACAGCTTGGGAAACGCGACACCGGCTGTTTGCTGAGATAATGCTACAATATTTGTTCTCCGCGCGGGGAACGGGGGGGAGTGTGCCCCTTCTGTTATCTCGGCGGTGTGGGCGAAAAGTTCGGGGGTTACCTGAATGAACACGGTGAAGTATATGACGGCGATGGTGGTGGTGACGAACATCGGCTGCAGGGGCACGTGTTTCGGGTCGATCAGAAGGACCAAGGCGAAAGCGACGGCGCCTCGTAATCCGCCGTAGGACATCACGAACTTCTCCACCTTTTCCAGTTTGTGCAAACGGAACTGATTCGCCACGGCCGACAGCACGATCACGCCTGTGAACAACGGTAATGATTTTCGTTAGCGTCCGACACACACGGGAAGGAGGGGGGGGGGGGGGCGTTGGGGGGTTTACCGGCCTCGTCGACGTGGCCTTCGTGAATTTTTAAGTACGGCCGCGTCCCGTCGGACGATTTGCCGGTAAACTGTCAGTGGAATCGAGAAGCCGTAAGCCAGCGACAGTAATCCACGATGCAAACTGATGGTTGCGGAAGGAGAGACGGGCGAATCCTTTTAAGTCGCCCGAGATTTCGTAACTTAAGGTGTCGCCCGAAACCGCCTTGAATAGCGAAGCGCGGCTGGGCCCTACTCGCCCGATTCTTTTGTCCCTTTGTTCTTCACCCTACGGGTTGACCGAAACGCCGTATCCTCCCCTCCCACCCACCGATAGCCGGTTATCGCGACCGGCTGGCGCGCAACGCGGAATTATACGAGGCGATAAAACGTTTAACGCGGCACCCCCCCCCCGGAAAAATCAGAAACCGGCGCCGCGGCGCGCTCGCGCGAAAAGTGACACGGATTAGATCGTCTAATCCCCCCACTCCCCCTCTTTTAATATTCCAAACGTTTCATTTTCCCCCGGGCCGAGGCCGTTCGACGCCGCCGCCACCTCCGACCGTATTATTATCCCGCGCTCCTCTCCTGTATCTCATAAATGCTTATGACAGCTTTATAAAAACGATAAAAAACGTCTTTAGAATCCGCATTATGCGAACGGAATCCGAGGTCGGTCCCCGTTTCCCGCGGAGTAATATCCGGGGTCGGCGCGACCGGGGGGGGGGGGCCGCTCTAAAAACTACATTTTATATTAATCCGAAGACGTTCCCGTGTATATTACATGCCGATAAGCTAATATATAGTCGGCCGGAATCGGGGCTCCTCGAATAAACTCTCTATATTCCCCGTCGCCGTGGATTCCGCCGGAAAATTTCCTCGAAAATCGCTCGAAAATGCATAAAACATGTCCACCCCCACCCCTTGCTCTCCCTCCCGAGCCGTGCCAAAGACGGTCCTCGAACTATCGCCGCGACGCGCGACGTCCTCGCCCGGCGCGGCGGCGGCCGTGGATCCGACTATAAGAAACGATATTCTTGGCACAATCCCGTAACCGGTAAGTGACACACGATAAGCGGTGATTGGTTTAAGCTTAAGTCCCTTATCCCGTAATACCATTAGCAAGTCGAACTCGTCGGAATCGCCCGGCGGGAGCATTACACATTCTCGCGAGTGGCCTGTATTGATTCGAACGACACGATTAAGGGTGGCCGAGCACTTCGAGACCGTGTCCCTAACTACGGTCAACCTTGTACCGCGGAGAGCTCTTCGAACGACTCTGAAAAAGAAAAAACGGGGCTGGAACGATCTCTCCTCGAACGATGTTCCCGAAGAACCTCGTTTCGACGATCGGACTCGATCACCGGAATGAAAATCCCGTTGTATATCAAAATAATTGCAACGGCGGAATAATTAATTCGCCGAGCGGAAGGGACGCCGTTATTAATCTTACGGGGGGAGAGAATTATGTGGAAACGGATTCGTCGGAGACTCTCCGCCCTTTGTCTCGGCGGATACCTTCCGAGATCAAAAAGAGTCCGCCGGCCGGGTCTACGGGGGTGTTCCTTAGGGGACACGGCGCGGAAGATAATATGGAGAAAAAAGGAAACGATGTAACATCAAAGACAAATGTTCAATCAAATAATGGTGTTCAACCGAGAAGAGAATCTGTGTCTGCGATCTTCAATATGGCGGCGTCTTCCTCCCGGAGAGGTCCAGGGCGGCCCGACGAAGACCGAAAGGACGTGGACGGTGAATCTTATCAAAGCCGGTTTTAATAATACTAAACTTTGATCTTTTTGAAAAATCTCTTCGACAAACACGACGGCGTATATGCGGAACTTTATTTTATCTTTTCCATCACTGCTCTTGACATTTCTCGCTGTTCTATATTCGGGGTGACCATGCACCCGTTCCATTCGAACCCCGCTTTTTCTTCGTCGAGGATTCTCTCGACTTGCGCGAATTCATAGTATGGTTATGTTGCGAATTTTATGCAACCATGTCAGAAAACGAGGAATCGAAAATACAGAACGGTGGAAACGGAAGAATTTTAAAATACTGTTATTATTATATTTGGTATATTAAAACCGTTAAAAAAGGGGATTCACTGTTGTTAACTCGTATTTTGCGCAACGCTTTTATTTTGCATAAAGATCCGGTTTTATTTAATCCACGTTGCATAGATTGCGTTGCAACAAAATTCTGTTCTTCGATTATCAATATTGAAATATTAAAGCAAAAGTTAGCGTATAAATATAAATTTTCTTTCCGGTATAATAATTCATTAGCAACAGAGAATTGCTGACAAATCTAGTTCTGCAATCGTAAATATTAAATACAAAATATCTAGAATAATAAAATGACTATTGGCGTCGACGGCAAAATATGGGACGGTATATTTTCGCTCTAAGTTCATAAGTATGTTTTACTAAAATCGATGACCCAACGACTGCCGCCGCCCTTGTATGTAGGAAAATGTATCGAAAAGAGTACCAACCCTGCGGCGGTCCTTGATTGAACTGATTTCATTATGAATAAATCGAGCAGAGAGCAAACATGTATATTTGCGAAACTTTATGAGTTTTTCAAACCTGAAGTTGTCTTTAAAATACTAGAAATAGTTTTTAAAGATTGAACTATTTATAGAGTTAGAGATTTTTTAAATTAGAAATTTTTAGAGATAAGTTTTAAAATTCCCGGTAAAAGAAAAATATGTTCTTATCCGTTGCTAATTAAATTATTCGATGTTAGGCAGTTGTTAATACTGCTGACGATAAAACTTGTGTAAGACGACGATCTCGTCCGGATAAAAAAGAAATCAATGTGAAGAAAGAAATGTGTCTTTTCGGCAAATATTTGCCGATCGAATTTCCCCGGCCTTAATTTCTGGAAACGATTGTTTCCTGAAAGCGGGCGCCCGAACTGCTATCGATAACAGTAACAATGGGTGTTGAACAGAGTCGTGCAGCTAGTAGAGCGCGAAGGCTCGGAGTGGTTAGAGAGTGGGCCGGACAGGCCATTCTAAACAGGTCTTTTGAAAAGCGGACTATAAAGTTCATAACACGTTTAAAGCGCGACCAGTTTTCGCGTAAACGGTCCGCAGTTTGCGCAGGGGTAGAACTTACCAAGGATCCGATAGACCGAGCAGAAGATGATGGTCGTGAGGACAAACCATGTGTTCCAGTTGTGGGCGTTGTTCACGGTGGCCACCCCGAGGAACATGAATATAATGGTCTCCGATCCGCTCGACAGCATTTTCATCGTGTATTTGACGGTGGTGTGCGACTTGTGCGATATATTGGCCTCCACGTAGTTCTTCATGGTTATGCCGCAGAAGGTGATCCTGCGATAAAGAGGCCACGGATAATGGGGGGGAGGGACACAGGGTAGGACGCGTGCGAGCTCGGGAAACTCGAGTTATCGATCGTCTCGCGCCGTTTCCTAAACGCCGTCGAAATTAATTCGGACATACGATCCGGGACGGCGGCGTTTACAAAATCGATGTTCACGGTGTTAGGGGGATGCCTTCTCTCTCCCTCTCTCTCATTCTCTCTCTCATTCCCCCTCTCATCCTCTCTCTCTCTCTCTCTCTCTGTCTCATTCTCTCTCGCTCTCTCTCTCTAGGTCTGCGGTTATAACACGAGCATCCCCGGCGAGAGAGATTTACGGGGGCGGGAACGTCTTACGTGGGACTCTCGTTAGCCGAGCTGATCAACTCCCGTGAAATATCAAGTCGGTGAACACTTACGGTGCCCGCCACGGTCTCTTTCGATGCGTCAAACACGAACCCGATACCGATGGAAATTTCTGCATGGCTTGAAAACCACACCCTGTTGAAACTTGAGCCACCCGCGGACTCGTGTGTACGCTCGCTCTGGCGTCTCTAGAACCGCGCGGACCATTACGCGAATTTCACTTTTCATTGGTTGTTCCGCAACAATCAATAGCCTGTTCCGACTTCCAGGTTCCATTTAAATGAACGAGAAACGCATAGAAAAACCCCGTGGCTCGGTCGTCTCATACATATTCATTTCTCGAGATCGTTTTGCAGCGAATTTCTAAAATTCTTTTTGGGAAACTTCATTCTATCTTCGGTAAATTCGGTCGACGAGAACAGCGCGGTCTTCAAATTCGGTATCTTTTTGCTGCTTTACGCTTTACCGTGTTTCGTTAGAACGCGCACAATCTTGTGGTTGCATCTTGATCCGAGTAGAATGAATAATGCATCCGCGGTGTTTAGATATTCTTAACCCCTCCCCTGCCGACAAAATATCTATTTACGAACGCGTCCAGCAGTCTGCATCTTTGAAATCCGGCCATGAGTTTTTTTATTGTGTTCCAGGCTTTAAAAAGGAAGGAATAAATTTTCGAATACTTTGTGAAAGTTTCTGCTTTAACCCTCGCTGTATCCGGGCGTTCATGCGCAGCTCCACGTTCGAGTTCGGATTAACCCGTGACCTTATCTAACCGTGCAATACCTTATCACGTACGGTATACAATACCTTATCTGTCACTCTACTTTTTACAGAGTAATTACATTTGCTACGGTTTTTCTGCTTTTGTTGCATAAATGATCGGTTGATCGAGAACTTTTAGGTGGAGGAACCAAATATGAAAATTTCTATCTGAAAATTCTAAAATAAATATTCAAACTATCGGCAGGGGAATATAAATGTTATTAAAATTAGTATAAATATTAATAAGCACTGATGGTATTTAGAATGAATTTTTGCTGTAAGATATTTTGTAGTGATTGAGTCTGATTTGTACAAAATGATGTGCGATCAAAGATCGTGTGAATTATGAAAGGGAAAATTGCTGTGTACATGCATTGTTCTCGAAGACAACAAGGAATGTGACGCGTTAATAGCGTTAGTTTCCATTGTCAGACGGAACACGATTTTTCTCGAGTAATTTGACGCGGTTCGCGGTTGCATTAAGAAGGGGGCCGCGTTTAATGCGAGCATCTTCTTAATACCTAAGTATGGTGAAATTAATTAATAAGTATGTTTCCCGGGTTCTACGAAACTACCCCTTAAGGGACCCGTTAATACGCAGTAAATGCGAGAGAGCTCTGTAGAAATTTAGAGCTCGAAACTTTGAAGCCATCCAAACCATGCCGAGCGGGCGTGAAGTTTCTACTACGGAATACCCTTTAAATAACCGTAATACTAATTGCACTTTCCCTCCCCCACACCCAGGTGGCAGAAACAATTGAATGTCAAAATAATTCTGTGTACCTTCCTAACTCCCGACCGTCGCTTGGAATGATTGCTATCAAATAAAGCCGGCGTCGAAGCCGATTCTCTTCCCGTGGAACGGGTTAAGCCGGATTCACTGGCGACGTTTCCCCTGTAAATTCCGCGAAATTAACGAAATCTTACGGTAGGAAAAATTTCGCGAAGTTCGTTGACTTTAATTTATCGCGTTAGCGGCTTGTATAACGGGTACAGAATTCTACACGGGGGTGGTTTTGTCGACACGGCGAGAGAGAGAGAGAGAGAGAGAGAGAGAGAGAGAGAGAGGGAGAGAGAGAGAGAGAGAGAGAGAGCATCCGCCGACAGCCAGCTTTTCCACAGCCCCGGGAACGTGACTTTCATTTCTTCTACTCCGGAAAGTTCTCGGACGCGTGAGAGATGCGAAATATTGGAAACTCCGTGTTGCATTGTCCATTACTACTTCGTTGTTGTGTCGAAGAAACGATGAATTATGCATAAGGCAAACGCGCGGGCGCGGCCGCTCCTCCTCTGATCGAGGAACTTAACGCGCGAACTTCTACCCGACAACTATTACGGTTCGAAGGTGAGTTGATGAAAATATGAGGCACCCCGGAAGTTCGAATGGTATAAATTTACGGCGGCGGGAACTTTAAGGAACCGAGCCCCCGCGCCCGGCTTCCCTCCGAATAAATTTTCAGAAATCGAGGCGGCTTCATAATAAGATATTCGAAGAAATCAGAAACTGGCAACTCGTTCGCTGCGGCGACGACGACGACGACGACGGCGCGCCCGACGTTTGAGCAACCGAAACATTTGTATTCCGCGGCAATCAAAGTTTAAGGCTGCGAAACCAACGTGCTGGCTCCCGAAGCCGGCACCGGGAACTGCTGCTATTGGCCGCGGCGAGAGATGCGCGATTGGAATCGTGATTATTATCGAATTGAAAAATTGTACGCGCGCTGTAATTCGTTCCTAACCTCAATGATTATTAGTTAGTATTTTTCGACATTTTGACTATCGCGTCGGTCACGTATGAGTTGAACTATTTTATAAGTTGGTGTTGAAATTCATTACTATTATAATATTATACTATTTTAATATTATACTATTATAATATTATACTATTAAAATATCATACTATTATAATTCAGAATTCAAAAGAGTTGAAATCATTTACAATATTTTAACCAGTTAGTTAATTTTGACCAGTAAGGTAAAGATGTCTAACACGTGACCCATTTCTTCCTAAAATTATAATTTGTCGTTCAAAAACGCTTTTACTTAAAATATATACAAGTTTCAGAATTAAAACATTTATTCTCTCAATATTCTACTTTAAAATGGAGACAAAAATTCCCGGGTCTGTTTAAACTCCTAATTGCGATTCCGCTGATTAAACACATTTTTATGGTTAATATCCGGCGCTTGGCGTGTTAATAAAAGTAGTCCACTATCTTTGCACGTGTCGTAGCCTGTATCGATTTGCATCCAATTTTATAATATCACTTGACAACAATAAGCGTTGATATTAAAGCAGCAGCGTCTTCCAATGGGGTCCTGTATCAACCTCGATTGTTCATAAATAAATAAATAACGAAATTACAGTGGACGTTGTGATTTTTTCGAAAAATCTTCGTAGATTATTTCTAGCTGCACGGTTCAACGGCGCGCAGTCGAAAATGTTCGAAAGTAGCGAAAAGAAACGTCGCGCGGGCAATTATCTTACAATGTAGCGAAAATCGATGCGCAGAGAATTTTACCGAGGTCATGAGAATCTCCGGGGTGCCGTAGCGTAGTTAACCCGGCGCCCACGAAGCTGTTCCAGACTAAAATCCAAACATTTCGTCCAATCTGAAATATTTGCGTTGCGCGCGGCCTTCCTCCTCTTTCATGCGTACGAAAATTAAATAATGCGTTCGCTCGCGCGTCGGTAAAATTTCCACGAATTTCGTCGAATTCGACTATATCAAAATTCCTTCGCGCAGAAATTTAGCGTACCGTCTCGGTCTTAACGGTCGTCGTTTTATTCAATTTGGCAGCTCGGCGACGCGAACGTTGCTGCATCGAACAAGTAAATTCCAGTATCGTTTCCAAGTTTCCAATCGCGTTGCGAAGGATTAAACCGTGCACAGAACTGGATTGCGCCAAAGGTCAAACGTTTCTGTTTGCTTTGACGATTGCGCGACGGTCGCCCTCGTCGTGTTGTTGCCATTTTTTTTCTCTCCAACCCTCCCCCCCTCCTTGGTAATCAAGTTCAGATGTCCTTGGCGCATACTATTCCTTAACCGGGACGGTAAACAACGGGTTAAGTGGACGGAATGGGTGGCTTCGAACGTTGCGAATCGGCCGAGCGACGCGAAACACCGTTCGAAATCCGTCTGTTTAACAATCAAACACAGACCGCGCATTCTGTTTAACCATATAGATAAAAATCGACTGGGCCGAGCGAGAACGGTCGATTACAGGGTAAGCATATTTGAACAGTTATTACACCGGACGTACTTCGCATCGTGATCGATCATCGCCGGGTCCGACTTCGCCGAGAAACGTGTAAATAATAGACTTAACGAGAGAGAACCCGTCGCGCAGTGATCGCGCGCGGTGCTTTAAAGGATTTGCCGGACGGCTTTCAATGTATATCGATAAAGAGCGAAGAATCGGGGGCCTATCTACAAATCGACGGGTAATTATTAATTACGCGAGGAGGAGGTGAAAACAACGGGAAAAAAGAAGAAGGTAACCGAGGGACGAAGAATCTGCGACGGAACTATTTCTTTCGCCGGCGATACGGGGTTCGATATTAAAGGTGGGCCCGAGCTGGAACTTTGTTTATAATTGACTGCAGCAAAGGGTAATTAAATAGTTTTAGAAGCTGATTAAAAGCACGCCGATCGTCTGGCTCTCCCTACTGCCGACAAACATGCACTTTTCGGTAAATATATGCGATATATCGCGTGAGAATCGCCCGGCCGTTTCTCAAATTTATTGCGACACATAATTGGGGGTGTCTAGAAATGCAAGCCCGGTCACGTTTAATACACCCCTGGCGATGCCGGACACGTGTGCGCCGAGCGCGCGCGCGCCGCTCGTCCATCGGCGCAAATCGGGGAAAATATTATAACAACGCCCACAGCAATATCACGCGCGCGTTCGCGTTCCACGTTCCAAAAATATATGGAATAATTGAAAGACCTATGACATTTTCGATGCTATTCAGAAAATCATTATGAGCGTGATACTTGCGCCCGGTTCGCGTTGCTGTAGCGACGGTAAGCTCTCTTTTATTTCTATTCGCATTACAGCACGGCCAATAAATAAAAACAACTCGTATTTGCCGCTTTCTTTTACATGTTCCTTGGAGATAATTAATAGATCATGTTTCTTAAATATCGGAAAATGTTTGGTTCTCACCTGTTTGTGTTGTAACGTGTATTTGTTTCAAATCTGACACTGCACTTTTGTACAGTATGTGTATATTATATTAGATGGTGGGGGTATGATATAAAATATGAAGTATAAATTGAGCATAAGTGATTACCATATGTATAAAGTGTAAGTCAAGTATATACATATATGACTTACACTATGGAGTAGTTCGCTCATTTTTAATTTATATAAAATTTATATATTTATATAAATATTCAGGTATGTGTATGTAAAGTTTAAATGAAGAGCGAGTGAACTGACACCATAGTAATTATCTCAGAAAATCGTACGACGATTATAACGCTTTGCTCAGCGTTTATGGTTCTTCTCTTATTGCTTATACTATTAGCGTTAATATTAACATAATGCGAAAGCGTTTTGTGATTTCGATTGCGATTAGATAAATTGACAGGTTCTACTCACGCCAGGATGCTCGACATGTGGAAAATCTCGGCGTTCAGGTAGGCCAGATACGCCATAACGAATATGAAGATGGGTTCGATTACACGGACCTGATGAGTGAACCTGGTAACGAAGCCGGTCGCGAAGCCCCATATCACGCCTATTATGGTGCCGCCGATTGCCACGACGAAGAACGACGCCAGCCCGGACAGCAAGTCCGTATAAAGGATTCTCGCCGGTCCCATCTCGCTGTACGCCTCGAACATGTGGTATAGCACCTGCGGGTCATTAAAAAGTGACGACTCGCGTCGCTAATCGAGCGATTCGACTACCGTCGCACGACGGATCCTATACCCATAAGCGAGATTGGAGGGTCTGCGCCAGCCAAGGACGTTCTTATTAATTATCTCGCGCGCGAATATTTCTTCGTGCTCGCGCTTCTTACGCGAGCTAATGGTTTATCGATCCGCGGAGAGACCTCCTCGTGAAAAACTACGCGATTAGGTAAAACAAGACTCGGAGAATCGAATTTCGATATTCGTCGCATCAGCGCGCTGTCGATACCAAAATGGCGGCCAGGCTGGATACATACACACGTTGCTCGCTACATCAATCTAGCGGATATATTAATCACAATTACGCCGCGGATCTTTTAGCGACGTGCAAAATTGTCTATGCAAATTGCAAGAGATGAAAGTAGAAATAGAAGATAATATGATAAATAATATTGAACGATACCGAATAATATACTACTTTTCAAGCTTTTTCTTCTCAGCGACATTTTAGTATAGAATGTTTACGCTTTGATAAAGGTAACGTCTACAAAAATATCAGAGAATCGAATCGCGATCTCTATTTGAAATTTCACAATTTTAAACGCGATTTAATCTTGTTTCATCTACGATTATGTGCCTCGGCTTTGATTAAGGCCGACCGTTGTCGCTGGATCGGAACGAGCTGTTCTGGACGAGTTTCATTTAGACCAGGGGAATACTCACGACGGTGACGGCGTCGTTTAAGAGACTCTCTCCGAAAACCACGATGTAGAGGATCTCGTTCACGTGGATCTCTTCAAAAACTGCTAACACGGCAACAGGGTCCACGGCACTAATCAACGCGGAGA
The DNA here is from genome assembly GCF_028453695.1 of Augochlora pura. Lineage (NCBI taxonomy): Eukaryota > Metazoa > Arthropoda > Insecta > Hymenoptera > Halictidae > Augochlora > Augochlora pura. The sequence continues at coordinate 20,763,588 of NC_135777.1, read as the reverse complement.
AGAGGAACATGTCCAGGAGCGGTGTCTCGCAGCCGTAAAGGCCGCTTATGCCTAACAGCCATAGCGATGCGCCTAAAATAAAACAACGTTAAAAGCTAAAGGAAAAACAAATCCTCGTTGCTCGGGTCGCAATCGGTTACGATCGCCGAGACGAAAGTTGAAGTCGAATAATCGATTAAACGCCAACGGTATCGATAGCGTAGATCTGCCCGTATCCTTAATTAATTGTTTCTCTGTATCTAATCTCGGCGGCCGAAGATACCGGATAAATTCGGATTGGGCGAACCGGTTTCAAGCTGCTCGAAAGAGCCGGATTTCTTTCGTTTTATTTTTGTTTTTTTTCTTTTTTTTATCGTCGCTTCGACTCGCTCGAGATGTGTATCGGTAAAAAGCAATCAACGCCGGATTTAAGATTAATTAGCGCAGAGTGTGCTCGGTCGGTTTTTTTCTCGGTTTAGGCAATTTGTCTAACGTCCCGTCGGGATCGGGGACAGAATTGAAAGCAAGTATTTTCCAGGCCGGGCGACAATACTGCCCGGAACAATGCAAACATAAAGCTTCCGATACTCATCGACGATAGCCATTATTTCGTAAAATAAAGCTCCGCCGATTGATAGGAAGATATCAACGTGAATGCGTTCGCTCGGGGGTTCCCTCTTTCAAAGTTCGCCGACACATTCCGGCGAGCTTCCGATAATCGGGCAAAATATTTCCGGGACAAAGGCAGGCTAAAACGTATTGGAGAAATGATGATCGACTCCGGTATTAATCCTCCTAGAAATTATGGCAAGACGGAGAGGTTGACGAGCGTCGCGGGGAAACGCGGGGTTCGCGACTTTTTCGATCGGCGCCCGGAAAATTCTCTCGGCCGCTGTTCATCGTTAATAATAACGGCGCTTCTGCGAAACTCACGACATATCTTTAATTATCACAGTTCGGAAGGATACGTTCGTTGCATTTCGTAACGACGGCGACGCGTTCTCGCGAGACCGTGGGCTCGTAAACAGAAATCGCGTGGGCGTTTCGACTGATCGAAATGTTCTATCTCTCTTTCTCTGTCTCTCTTTCTATCTCTCTCTTTCTTGCTCTATCACTTCTGAAACTCGACGCGAGTGCTTCCGTCTTCGGGTCGTTGTGAAATAGGTGGTCGAACCTCGGGCTGGAGCTGCGGAATGCATATTTTTGTTTTCCTCGGCCGACGAGTGTTCCGCGGCGGTCTCGTTTTGCGCAACCACGGAACGCGCGTCAGCGATCGCATGCGGAACGCGAGATAGTCGCACGTATAGGACCATGTGTGTATTTTGAAACTCTTCCCGATCGTAAATTGGCTTGGGAACCGCTACGTCGATCAGTAAAATTGATAGCAGAACGCTCGCCGGGCGGCGACGACGCCTGCTGGTCTTGTAAATTTCCGTTTGCCGATTATGCGAGACGTTACGTTACGGCAAGTAGGCGGAAGTTCAACTATATCGGACACCAGACTTCAGGCTTGCCAAGAAAGAGGAATTTGATCTTCCAGCTTGCATTGTCGAGGATAAAATATTATTACCGGAGACGAATAAACAATTTGGTTTCTCGTCGTTCTGCATTGTCATCTATCGACACCTTCATTATTCGCGTTTTACCCTTCGTCAAAAATATCTACCGTTCGAACGTGTACAGAGCCCCTATAAATATTTCCACCCGGAGAAGGCGGACTCCAAACAACAATTTTATTTTCGCGCAGGTCGGCCGATCCCCGCATTTTAAATACCTTCTGAACTACGCGTCCGACGAACAACCGTCGAATCGTTCGCCTTCCTCAAAGCTGTACAACTATCGTATTTTTATAATAAATTCTCCATGAAACGCACGGTCTAAAAATTATTCAATTTACGCGGCCCGCTCCGTATAAACGCGTATCGCGGTAATAAAATCGTGCAGCCGGAGTTATTAACGACAAGCCGGCGCAACGGTGTCGCATCGGTGACGGTGGGAAATGTTCGACAACAATTTCAAATTGTAGTTCAAAGTCGGCGCGGAGTTGCCGGTTCAACTTCGTTGGGAGTAATTAAAAAAAAGGAGAAATCAGTTGAAATCCGGGAAAGAAGGTCGGCAAACTGAAATTCGACTTCAACTTCTGGATTATCCTGTGCACAGCGTGGCTGGCGCGGGTGTAGCACGCAGGCGTCGAACGGAAATAAAAGGACAACTGTGAAAAAGGTGGAAGAGAGAGAGAGAGGGAGAGAGGAAAGAGGAAAGAGGAAGAGAGCGACCAGCAGGTAAACGGGCCAACGCGCGCGATGTTAATCCAGGGAACGAAACGGATTAAAGCTGGTGGGAGCGAGAGGGGACGGTGGATAAAAAAAATGCAAATAAAAAGGGAAGAGGAGAGAGAGAGAGAGAGAGGGAGGGAGGGAGAGGAGAAGAAAAATCCGGTCGCGCGACGCCGGTGCCGTTTTATCCGTTTCACCTACCTATCGACAGCGTGTTAAATATAGTCCCGACGACGGCGAAGAGAAGTATCGTCCCCAGGTGGTCGAAGAACAGCCGGTTCGGCATGAAATAACCGGCGTCCAGGATAATGGGCGGCAACATGTAGAGGAAGAACGTGTCGGGCGTGAGCGGCGACACGTGGACACTACTCGCCTGGAACAGTAAGACACCAACGACGACGCCGACAACGATCAGCAAACAGGACTCCGGAAAGATCTTGTTGAGCTTCGGCGTCATGTGGAAGCCTGCACGTACAATCGTAACTTAACGGTGTCCCTTGGAACCGTTCTTCGTTCGAGACGTTCGATTGCTGGCGGTCTCCCGTTCCCACCCCTAAACGCTATCACGTCTATTTTCAAACAGCTACGAAACAGCAATTAATATGCTCGTTTTCGTCGCACCGATGTCGATCACAGCGGAGCCTCGATTATCCGAGCCGAGCAGAGTGACACGGACGCTCGGATTACAGTACAGGATACAGTAAAATTTATTCATTTATACAGGACACCGTTTGCATGTGGGTTACCGTCAATTAAGCTGATTAAATGTAGAACACATTTGAGGCTCGTATAATCGTGGTTCCACCGTAGCACAGGAATTTTGGTTGCTCCAAAAACAACCGAGAATCTATGCTTCGAATTGTGTGTTGTACTTTGAATTTTTCCACGCGTTTGAAAGCGATCGAAATCAATTCTAGCGATAATTGATCGATTCGAGAAGCAATCGATAGAATAACGAGAGAAAACGCCAATCGATGATCAAAAATGGATCGTCGAAATTTTTGTCGACAAAAAATGGCGACGGGAACATCGGTCGGCTCTTGCCTGTTAACGAACACGTAAAAAATTGGTTCGCCCGGTTTCCTCTGTTGCAGCGCGGAATCGATCATCGCGATGACCCACGGCTACTATCGGCTTTTTTTTTCCCCGCGCGGAGGGGAGAAAAAAGACGCGGAACGTCACACACAGCGGTGGTGCACAGAAGAAAATGGAAAACACGGGAACGCATTTTGGCAACTGGCCGCCAGCAACTGGACGCCCCGAATGAAAAGATCGTGATTGGGGGATAAAAGGAAGCGTCAGGTGGCTCGAATTTCCGTGCGGCGATCCATTGTCGTTCGCGCCGGTTTTACGAGCGACCGGCTGCGCGCGGTTATTGAAAATTCTGAAATATGTATGCTATAGTTAGATCGAGATCGATTCTGCTCGGTCAAGGTCACCGAGAGACCTGGCCAACCCCGCGCGCCCCGCTTCGTCCGGCTGTCCTCGAGAGTCTAGTCACGCGGCGACCGCGGGCCGCATCGAATGCAAAATGGATCGAGAACGAGGATCGAGAGAGAGAGCCGGACGAAAACGTAGACGACGATCCGAAATTCGATGGGAAACTGGTTTCTGGAATAGCGAACGTCGACGAGCACCGGGTAGACACGGGCTCGCGTGTATCTCGGGGGTTGGAATCGGACAATGTGTTCACCGAAACAGAAACCGTTGCCGGCGCGGCACGGAATGGAGGAAGTGACCTCGAACGCTCCGCAGAATTCGTCCCGGTCGTATCGCATCGGGGAATGCAACAACGTTCGAGTTGACAGCGACGGGTACGAACCAAAACCATGAGGTTCGAAAAGGAGAGGTGAGAAACCGGTCAAGTTCCACGGGTTTCCGTACCTATTTTCGCGATGCTAGCGAAGAAGATCCATATACCGATCACGAACGGGGTCTCCACTCTGTGGAACTCCACGGCGACGATGTGGTACTCGGGTTTGGGACGGCTGAAGTCCCTGGCGCCGATCATGCCCACCTGCGAGGACAAATGCGATTCGACCGGACCACCCTCGTCGTTTCCAGCCGAGAGGCTCCTGAAAGAGACGTCGTCCGGCAGGGAGCCGTCGATCGGCCCCATGGGTCCGAAGCTCTTTCCGGGATACGGCTCCCTCAAGTCCCTGGGAAACTCTTGGTCGTCGACGATCGGCCCGTGGACCGCGTAATCGCTGGCCGGCACGCGTTTCTCCGGAACGGATTCGAAGAACTTGGTGGAGGCTGCCAGGCCGTGCTGCGGCCAGCAGGCGGCGAATAGGAGCGAAGCCAGTAGCATCATCATCGCGGAGCCTGCAGCAGCAGCGGCACGTGGAGCCATGACGACGTAGCACGTGGACACCGGAGATGCTGATGGCGGGGACTGCGCTCGTCGCCCGCGCTCGTCCACCGGTTCTGAGTCACTCGCTGTACCATCAGAAGGGACCTCCAGCTACGTGGAAGCTGCAGGGTCCTGGGCTCCTGCTGTTCGCGTCGCTGGGGGATCTCACCCTCGTCGCCGGTTCGTTACACCCTCGCTTCCTGCGGCCTGCACCGGGGGGTGGCTGTGTGGCTCGATTGTTTCTGGATTTATCGAGGGCACGGGCTGCGTCTCGAGTACAGGCGGCGTCTAATTACATAGCAGTTTCGTGCACTCCGTGTGTTCCGCCGTTCTCTTATCACGCGCGTGGAAGACGATCGTTTTGAGGTTATTGATATTACCCTGTTCCCCTTTCTCTCTCCCTCTCTCTCTTCGTCTCTATTTACCCAGTTCTTATCGGAGTCACGCCGGACACGGTCGGTCTCTGTATAGGAACAAGAACTTCGGTAGTATGCGTTCACACGGACAGGCTGGAGGTCTGGTTTGAGCGCCCAAAGTGCTCGTGGAGCTGGTCGATTTTCCCGAGTGTCGTCGCGACGGTCTATATCCGTCACCCGGCGACCCTTTCCGGTGACAGGCTTGGACGATTTTACGGGCGAGTCAACGAACCCCTGGTAGACACCTACGCGCGGCCAAATTCACACCCGTCCGGTTAATAGAATTCCTAGCCAGCCGAGCAAAGAAGCGTAGCAAGCAAGCAAGCAAAGCGGCAATGGGTACTGCGCCGGTACGCGGCCGAGCACTGCATTTGTTTTGCTACTTACCGCGTCGCCGTTCTACGCTGCCTCGGAGCGCGCCCCACGTATATCGGGCCGGTTATCGACGGGCGAATCCTGTTCGTACGCAGCTGCAATAGAACGAGTCGTGGACGAGAGTAGCACTAGCCTGGGGCCTCCTCGAGAATTTATTTACACATCGTTGCCCGCGAACCGCGGAGGACGCACAAGATCTCGTCGCGATGGGTAGGACCTGCTCTGTGGCCAGCTTCAAGGAATAGGATAGCGCACCCTGGACGTCGACTCTATTGTCACTTTCAGACTTCTGTGGCGCGCAGCGGGCTCCTTCGCGATCTATAATATCCTGTAGAGCCGAGAAGCAGCCCTCGCTCGCGAGCTCGACGAGGTTCTTCGATCTTCGGAAGGATCCGGTGGGTAGTTCACCAAAGGAAATGGACCTGCCGACGATCCAGCGAGCCGTCAGATAACGCACGAGAATCTATGATAAATCCTCCGTCCAATCACAGCGCTGGTACTGGCTCGAGGATGGAGAGAGATCCTATAGCGGGCTCCAGGTATTGTTATACACAGGTCGGACAGTCGACGGCTCTCGGTGGTCGGATCGATAATCAGGTTCGTTCTCAAATCTGGTGGCAGGCGGAGGCGAACGCGCCGCGAGCGTTCTGCATACGTAGCGGGCCGAGAACGACTCTGTCGAGGTAGCAGCGGCGAGGACGAGGAGGCATCGTTGCATCGGAAGTGCGGCGTTCCCAGGTGCGCTTCGATCGACCGTCACGGCAGCACTGCGCGAAATTAAATCACCGCACGAGCCGGCTCCGCAACACCGAGAAAGAACACCATTGCCACGGCTAAGGGCACGAACAACGCTGCCAAAAACGTGCGTAACTGTCGACCAGGCTATCCATGACGTCGCTAGTGATAGCCGATGGATGCGCGCGGCTACTCCGTCTCTCTCCCACTAGCTCTCGCCCGTCGTTCCTCCGCCACGTTCCGTCCCTCTCCCTCGCGCGACCGCCTATCTAACCGTCTCCGTCTCGCACGGCGGCGTCGCCTCGCGCGTCCCTTCGACGCTTTCCAGCCAGCTGATCGTTGCGGGAACCCGCGCAGGCGTCGCGACGCTCCGATATATGTAGAGAACCGCGGGACGTCGTTGGGCGTGCTTGGACGCGAGGCCAGGCGAAGCGTCGCGACGCTACGCGGCGCCCCCGGGATCGTCGTTGAGAATTTCGCCGCTGGAGGCAGCGCCCGTCCCGTGTCCCCTCAGTACCGACCATACGGACAAATTGTAACGGGAATTGGAATTCCACGGCTATACTGATCGATGATGACGATGATGGCCGCTTTGGGGGCCGAAAGGATTTATACAGGCAGGCGGCGTCGATGCACCGTTCGGCCCGTTCGCGAGCCTCTCGCGTCGCTCGTCGAAAAAACCCGCCACGAGTTAGTGTTTTCCTGTTCCAGAATCCCGCCGAGCATGATTTATCCGGCTCGATAAATTTCGCGTGTCCCGCTCGTTATTTCGCAGCTTTGTTATTCAAACGACCGTTCGCCGCAACGTTTTCGAACCGACGAATGACCCCGCTTCGATGCCTCGAGAGACGTTCGACCGCCTCGCCGGTGTATGTAGTCGCGTCGCTGCGAGACGATTCTACGGCGCGAAGTCCCTACCCCTCGCACCGTTCCGTTTCATTTTTCGTACGATACGACTTATTAAAAAAGTTCGGACGCCCCGGCTTCTAATCCGCGAGACCGGTCGGTCGGTTTGCGCCGGTTAATTAACCGCATACATTTTCGATCTTCAAATGCATTAAACGGGTTAATGTTTTATACTTTCCAAGCAGCGCCGACCGGCATAGCAAAACTTTGTAATCCCGCGAATAATTAAGAACGCAAAGTGGGGCCAGTTCACGTGACTAAGGGGGCTAACTCGTATAACATACCGAAAATAACGCGGTTTTTAGGAATGTGTTTCCGCGGCAACTTTTCCAACGGCGTTTCCACGGAGCTTTCACGAAACGTCGCTGAATATTTCAGGACAGCCTGGCGAGAACAGGTTTTCGAAACGCGAGAGCCGGCTATCTGCCGGACACCGCGGTTATCGCCTCCCGCATTCGCCCGAAACGGAATAATTAAGACGCGGGCGAAGATAGATGATCATTACTTTTGCCGCGTGACATCGAGGGCACTACGTTTGCTCTTTCTATTTGACGGTTCGCTCGCGGTGCACACGTGCAAGGACGTCGTTACCGCTTCGCCCGCTTCGACGACAGAATCAATAATCCTTTTGCCACCTAAATCACCGCATTCAAAAGATTTTCGTCTGCTCGAACCTTTTCCGGAGCCAAATAGCAATTAGCATCGAAGCGCAATCGATCGACTTCTTCTTTTCTATTCAGCTGTCGCTCCTCGGCCGTGTAGACTCGAATCTAAAAGTCTCGTTACGTGCGGCGCACGGCTGTAAAATCGCCAGTAACTCTCTGTTAATAGATCGCGTTTCAATCCTCACCTTGGGGAGTACCTACTCACCAGATGTAGCAGCATCGGACTTGTGCAACAAAGTCGAGTCCGTAGGTCCGTGTTACGTGAGCCGCAGCCCTTAACAGTACTGTGCTCACATATTCCTCGGTGTCGGCGGCGTACACGGAATTCGTCTCTGCCATTTATTTATGAATTTCTCGTAAGTGAGTCGTGAATTTTTGAGGACGCCGTGTAGATGGGTAGGTGGGTCAGGTTGCACACGTCTATACAGACACCGAAGGCGACCTTAAACCAGCGGTGTCCCGACGACGACGACGACGACGACGACGCTCGGATCTGGGAGACACCAGCGCCCTTGACCTTGTCACTGTTGCGCTAGCGAAATGCTTGCCTCGACGCGACATTCAGCTCGGAGCCTGCCAGCCTTTTCGATCATGCTCTGCGACCCACCTTTCTCACCCTCCTAGCATACTTACCTGTTTCCAACGCGACGACGACGACCGCGACCCGACCTTGCTAATCGGTTCATGAACTTTTAATTAAGGGCTCGCGACGACGGCCCCGATTTTTCACCATAGACTGGTGCTGGTTATCGAGGAATGATCAATCGCTGCGCCCTTTGTTTTATCTTCGGAAGTAATTAATTTTATATCTGTCCAATAAGATATATTAAATTGCTTTATCCTTTTATTTTAATATTCCATGATAAAGCTTAATATTAATATTAATAAATAATAATGTTGTTAATATTAATTATGTGGGAGAAAAAATGAAAGGCACAGTAATTGGCCCGGCCTACGGTAACCGGATCCGCCACCCTCTTTTTAGCTTCGGTCCCGCCCCGGTAAACAAATTGCGATAATGGTTTTGTTTGCGCCCGCGGACTAGAAATAGTCTGAATAATTGAACGATGACTCTTCAGGGACCGTCCCTTCGTCCGAAAAATAAACATGTTTTTCGCTGTTTGTTTTCACCGTGTTGGGCGGTCCATTGACAAAGGTGAGGAATCAGGCGTGCCGGGGCGGAACGCTGTTATCATTATTAAATCGCGAATGAACACATTTTTTTCGTAGCCACAAAGGAACGGAATATTTTTTTTGCTGCAGCCCCGGGACCTCTGTTTCGCGAAAGCGCGGCCAATTATTACGAGAGTTCGGCGCGCGGCCGCCTGCCGCGACGCACCTAAAGTTATTCGCAAATTATTGACTGCGTCGGAAAAGTATTTCAACAATGCCGCACCGTTGTGACGCGCGACTCGTTTGTTTTTCTTTCCTCGCGTTCATCGTTTTCGTCGAGATAGAAGGTTCGTTCTCGGGTTGTTCGAATTGGATAGCCTGCAATTATTGCACGCCGGTAGAATTTCAGCGGATTCTTACGGTCCCAGGAAGGTTTCGCGTCGCGATTACGTTTCCCGTTTAATTAAAAATATAACTCCGAGTGGCGGTAATAAATAAGACAGTAGATACAATTTTTATTATCGAGGCGATTCAACTTTGTACACGCGCGAATTATTTGTGGCAACGTTATCGCTGTGGTCGCGCTTTCGCGTTATCGAGTTGAACCGAAAAAGATTCTTTTAACCTACGAGCGGCGACCACTGTTTTAATATTGGCAACGTGCCGTAAAATTGATTCCGTATCAATAATGTCAATTGACAAGAACTTTCCACTATTCGTAGTCAATTGAACGCAAGTCACCGCTCCGAGGTTATATAATTCAGAACGTTCGTTAATGTTCCCCCGGCTATCGCGGCCGCGCTATAGCGCGCTATTTACCGAAGATCTAAACTTCTAATCCAGAAATACAGAGGTCTATATTGTTACAGCTACCGATTGTGCCCCGGGGCTATTCGCGACCCGACGTCCGAGCGAAATGAAAAACAGTCGGCGAACGGTTCGCGGAATGCTTACAATCTCTGGCGAAGACGTGCCATTATAGTATCTCAAAGGCTTTAGTTAAGTGATGAGCACAACACTGGGATACGGTTTACTTTCCACTTTTCAAGTCACGGAGCCTTAGAAATTAACAATTACAGATGTCCGTTCGTCGACTACGTTTTCTCGTGACTACACGCTTTCAACCGTTTCTACGTTGCCGAAACTCGGAAATAGAATTCTCCACCGAGCCAAATCAAATAATTGCAAAAATAAAAGGAGATTCATTGAGAATTTCGGCCGTGTCGCTATTTTTGACACATTTGTTCAAAAAATGTAGAAAGATCGATTTCGATAAATTTTGTGCATGCAAGTTATTATACTTAGATGCATAGAACGCATTTTTGAAATTTGCTTTATAGGCTCAGATAAAATTACCAGCTAAATTAAGAAGGAATCTAGTATTTTTGTTATTCGAAAGGAATCAAAGTCATTCGGTTCTGTTTTAAAATAATTATTGCCTTTCAAAAGGTGCACGAATACTTTCCTGGACCACTGTAATTAAGCATAAGGAAATTAAAAAAAAATTTAGGCTTTCTGTCACCCAAAAGAAATACAAGTCATTCGGTTCAGTTTTAATATAATTATTGCCTTTCAAAAGGTGCACGATTACTTTCGTAAACCACTCTAATCAAGCATAAGAAAATGAAGGCGAGTCGACTAAGCGTCTCACGTTTTTCTCCAAGAATCAGACAGCTATCGCGATCTCTGCTCGGTCCGGTTTCCCCCCCAAAAGTCTCCAATTACGAACAACGAGCATTAAAGGACCCCAAACAGCGGACATTCGGCGAGTCGCCCGGGACAATCGCGCGGAATCTCCCCCGATCGAGCAATTACTCGCCCGGAACGAAATATTCTATTTCGTACTATCAAATCCGATATTTCGTTAATCAATTGCACGGCGAACTCTTTATCGCGATAACGTATTCGCTGCCCGGGAGCAGCAGCAGCAGCAGCAGCAGCGGCAGCGAGTGCGGGCAGCCTTACCGCGATATCGTTCTCACTTTCGGCAATAAATTTCTTTCGCCTGAAGTGCCGTGAATTCGATAGAAATGATTAAGTCCCGGTTGCCTGTTCACAACGCGGAGTGGCTCGCGGCAAAGTGACAAACCAACGATAAACAAATTGATAAGCAACGCACGTCACAAAATTTAATTGCCGATGAGCAGAACCGGGGATCGGCGGTGACAGGGTCGGCGGAAGAGGAAGAGAGAGAGAGAGAGCGAGAGAGAGAGAGAGAGAGAGAGAGAGACGACAGGCGGAATGGCGAGCCTGCATCGCGTCGGTTGATAACAACGGGTTGCGTAACCACGCTCGGATACACGGCCATTCTCGTCGCCGATTTTACTCTGCGCACGATGAAACAGATACTCCCATGTCACTGCGATTGTTTAACAAACGCAGCGAGCGTTTAGATCGGGCTCGGAGCACAGGTACTCGCGCTCGCTCGCTCGCCCTCGCGTCGAGGAGCTTCAGATAAGAGCTTATTCCGGCTGCTTGCGCAGCGAATCTATTATCAGCCATCAGGCCAGATCGCATCTGGTTCCGACCACGGTTGACATGTTTTATTTACAACGCCGGGGATGTAATCGGGAGACCCAATTTCTTCTTGCCCCTTTCTTCATCGGATCCCGCGGCGCGAGCGGCCCGGGAGAGCCGACGCGCTATTGATGACGGCAATTCCGGCACCGTTGAAGGAAACGGAAACCGTTTCGATTTCGAGGCCGGGGAACGGCCTCGTATATAATTCCGCTCCCCGCCCCGCCCGCGGCCGACGGAACAGGGCCGGGGGGGAGGGGGGCCGATCGAAGAATGCTACCTGTTTCTTGTGCCGTTGTCGCGTAATTAATATTCAGACCGTCGCGCCGCCTCTTGACGGATCGGGCTGTTTACCTCCGCGGCCTGCGACCATCAACCCCTTAATTGCGGCCGTTAGTCATGCACCTTTCCCCCTAAGCGGAAGAAAAAAGCGCGCCCGCTATGGAAATTAGCGGCGGCTCGTATAAGAATGAACGAACAGGATTTTCACCAAAAATATGTAACCAATTATGCCGGCTCGTTAGATTTACCGCTCAGAAATCGGTTGAAGGCTGATTAAAGCCCGGTGTTCGTACAGATGCATCCAACATTTATGTCATCGGCGCGCGTTAGGCAACGCCGGTAGTCATAAAAATTCTTTCGTTGGACGTACAATTATCGGTTAAGCAGATGAGAATAGAAAAGAGAAACGTCGTTTCGCCGGTGCATTAAATATGAATGGGGCGAAACGCTGATGGAGAATATTGGACATTATTTAAAGACGGCGAAGAAAAAGTCTTCGGGTATTTTAGAATGTCTATCAATTTCTAATTTTTCCGATTTCCTTCCGAGCAGTCGCCACTTTATTATTGTCGCCGTAATTTTTGTCTTCCTGAATCCTACTCGTATAAAGAAAGATTTCTCGTTAGCCTCTTAATTCTATACGGTTTTCGTTACGCCGGAATATACATATGTACTGTACGTATTATACGAAACTGACCGAGTCCGAACCGATCAGCGAACCCCATGTATAAACATTCATTTTATTCCAACGATAACGTTTGCTTTAGCCGAATCGCGCCGGAACGGATAATATAAATGGGCTTCAACCCGTTACGCGTTTCACGCATTATTGTCGCACGAAAAATTTTCCTTTCGTAACGCGAGCAATGTAATACCAATATGCACGAACCGTTTTCTTTCGCGTAAGTTTGACGAAAGAAATAATTTAAACTCTACCACGCAATAATAATTAAAACCGGAAAAAAGCGCTTCAGCAATGCCGATCGTTAATCACTGTCCGTGTTTTCACAAAGTTGCATTCTATCGTTATCAACAACATTCGTTGTAATTGATTGTTCGTTTCGCGCGATGTTGAAGAATTCGTTTCGTAGACCATCGCCGTGGATTGCGAAGACCGTCCCGATGAATCTGGCTTCGGTAATAACGCGGCGGCGTCGTTAAACGGTGGCAGGACGCTAAGATTAAGGAACACAACCGAACAGATTTTAGGTAAATGTTTGCGCAGTAAAGCTTAGAAGCCGGACAAAAGCGATTGCTTGGTTAAATCGCTTGACGTAGAACTCTGCCGCCGCCGCACGTGTGGCTTAGCCGACTAAGCTTGATGCACAAATGTGTGACACTGTGCGACCTGGATAGATATCATTTTATACAGGATGAGTCTAAATGAGTGTTCCGAAAGTTTACGGTTACATTTTATCGCGGCGTGATCTGGAAAAGTGCGCGATGCTATTTTTCTCGCAAACATGGCCGCCACGGTTTACCGTGTCTCGACGAAAGCTTGAAACAAACTATATATCTTTAAACAATAAAATTAAATACACCGAATTAGAAATTTCCGATTAGAATTCGACATTTTCGGTGAAAATGAAAGAAAGAAAACAGACGGCGCATGAACAAATTAAACGTTGAAACGGTTTAATGTGCTCTAATTGCATAATGACACATTTTAATGCTAATAACTGATTGCGGTAATCACCATGCGAAATACGAGCACAATAATCTAAATACTATTTCAAGCGTCCGATACCTATTTAATTTGCGACAATTTGTTTCGCTTTGACGCGATAGATCTTTGCTATAATCGGGTCTCGTTGTTACACGCCCCGTTGCAATTAATTACTAATCTCTCCTATGATCGCGTTCGATTCTGCATCGGACCGGGCACACCTTGGGCCGCGGTTATTGTCCAACGATTATTTATCTCGATATTTATCTGTTCGACGCCGGCCGGTGGATTCTCCGCGAGCAAAGTACGATGCCCGGCGATGCATGATTCATGGTGGGACTGATAAAGGCTATTTTGGCAACAAGAAGTTCGCTGACCCGCGTTTATCAAAACGTTTTTGTTCGCCGCGAACGAGCAAAATGTACCGCGAACTTTCCGGCAACTTCAATTCGTCTTGCATAATGATACTATTTCTTTGGTTACGTCAATACCCCGGGAAGGATAATCTATTTCGCCGAGGAAGATACGTTTGCCTCGATCACGGACGGCAGCCGGATAAAATGTTCGCAGTCGAACGGGGAGCAAAACGACGAACAATAATCCCTTTCCCACTGATTACCAATCCGTCGCGGAGAACATTCCATCGCGTTCGATGGATTTCGCAAAACAAAGAAAAGGAATATGAACAACATATCCGTGTCCCCCCCTCTAAATATCGAAGCCTCTTCAGGCTCGCGTTGGAACGCGTCCGAAAGTTTCGCGCATTGTCAAAATAATTCCGTGTGCCGTTGATCAAGAGTCTCGACCTTCGTCGCGTTTATTTAGTCTACCCGGAATTCTGTAGCGCGTTATCGGCCGAAAATACGCATTAAACCATATACATAGTCGGCTAATGTAAAGCGCGCGCGCGCGAGCGCGATATTGTGCTTGGTTAGCGCGCCGAAGAATTCGAGCAACGACGGTCGTAGACGACGCGAAGAATTTCGGTGTCACCGTTTTCCGTCGGCGTCACACTTGCCGCTCAATCGCGGTGAATTCCTCCGGCTCACGGACGTCAAAGAAACTGGATAAAAATTGTCGCAACAGAATAATTCTTATCGCGTTGCTGCACGGTTTATTGTACACGTGTATTACAGAGATTCGTTGCGCGGCCCGTTCATCGAGCAATATTAAGTGGAGAATAATCGTGATACATAGAATGTATCCGAAGAATGGTGTTGCAGAGACAGTCGCTGGGCGAATATAAACTAATCAATATTTCGACGCGAGCCGGGCCGAGAAGGATCTCTCCGAACGCAGAGAATCCAACGAAGACACAGCGTGCAATGATAATAAAAATAATAATCGTAGCAACGATGATAATCGTAACGACTATAATTCTTAGAACGACTTTATCGCGCTGCATTCAACGTCAGAAACTCGACGGGCGAGGTAAGCGCGAGATAAATTGTACAGACTACGCCATTAATTGATGAAATGTTTAATGCCGTTTATAAACGCTCCGAATTTGCATTAATAAACATGCTTTTATACCCGGTGATATTTGAGCAGGATTTTCAAAATAATTTAGGAGACTATCTTTTTATAGTTAGTGTTAGTCTATATAGACGAAAACGACTTTCAACCCTTTGCACTCGAAGCCATTTGAACAGCAAATATAAAATAATTTTTCTGGCTTCTAGTATTTCCATTTCATATAAGAAAATTCATTTCATGCAAATGTAATCGAATCTCGGGTCTCATATAACAATTACACTATAAAAATAATTTTTGAACACGTTAGAAAAATTTCAATTGCGCCGCAGGGTCGCCACTCGAGTACGAAGGGTTAATACTTGCGTAGCTTGTGCTGTCTCTTCGTTGAGCAAAACATCTGATTAAATGTTCAATTTTTTATTTATACACGCAGGCACTTTGCAAGGAGGTTACTACTTCATTTTATGTAACTGCAACAAGTAGAAAATGCCACGTCGGAATTATTCAAGATTGTCAAGAAACTTTGACACAATGAAGGAACAAAGGCCTGTACACTGACGGATTAATGTCGAATGAAGCTTGACACCGGCAGGAAGGGGTTAACAATAACGTTCGTTCTTTTTTCAATTTCGTGCTCTTATTTCCTGCGTCTCTTTCTCCATATTGACTATTTAGTGAAAGAATCGAGAGATACAAAATATTCATAAGTGTGTTGACAAGTTCAATATATTTTCGTCACAACTATTTTCATTGCCAGTTCAAATATTTTCAGTGAGAATCGTTTTAAATATTTTCGTTACAAACCCAATTTTAAATATTTTCGTTACACACCCAATTTTAAATATTTGTATCACAAATAAACGAAATTTTCGTTACAAACAATTTCAAATATTGTCATTACTAGATAGTGAATCCATTCCTGATAAAAATAGTTAAGTGGAAACACAATCGTAAAGACACGAGAAGAAACGAAGAAAAGACGCTTCCATCAAATATTATAAAATCGGCTCGAATATTCTTATTACGAATACTCCCGAAAAGGGACGAACAGAGAAGAAGGGTGGAGAAACAAGTCCCAGCTTCGAAGGATCGACGTCGGCGAACAGCTCGACACCGTCAGCAAGAAGTTAACAATATTCAAGCAGCCGCCTCTGTTTTCCGTTTTATCGCTGCCCCCCCCCCCCCCCCTCCCCCTCCTTTTTACGAGCGAATAGTACGGTGTAATGGCGTGTAGGCATCGACGTGGAATTTTCTTTGGACGTTGAAGAACAGCGGTCCCGGAGCCCGGGAGGATTTTTCAGCGGCGCGACGCCCGGGGATGACGAAGTGGATCGCGTCTGACTCACATCCTCGTTATCATACGGAGACAAATCGTAGCAGGACGATAAAAGTAACGGGGGGTGGAGGAGGGAGAGGATGGGTAGGGGATGGGGAGGACAGGGGTGGATAGTCGAGGCGGGCACAGGGGGGGAGAGAGAGAGAGAGAGAGAGAGAGAGAGAGTAGAGTCGCTGGCTGATATCGATTTTCCGTTACGCCGCGTACAGCCTTGACTGGTCCCGGAGTATTTTTCGCGATCTCGCGTCGTTCGGGGTCCCCACGCGGTTCCGCGGGCGACGCCGTTCATCCGCGGCGGCGGCGGCTAGGTCGTCGATAAATTTTCGCGGCCAGGCAACCATAATTTGCAACTTTTCCTTCGAACGGCCCCCGAGTGTGGTACCTCGGTGGGTCGCGCGCGACACCGGGCGTTTCGAGGCGCGAGGAAAGAAAGCAGACTAAACCCCCTCCCCCCACGACGACGGTCTAGGAGAGAGAGAGAGGACAGGGTCTCTCGCGTGGCCTCGTTTCGAAACTGCTGGATTTACAACATTAATATTCCTGATGGACAAGCACCGGTTAATGGCACTTTAATGACCGAGCACTCTATTGAATCAGGCTCGTTGACCATGCGTACCGTGACGCGTCCAAAATCAAGATTTACCCTCGTGACGCTGATCAATGACCGGCCGACGAGAACGATACAGGAGACTCTCTCGCCGGGTGTGTGTGTGTGTGTGTGCTCGCCGACCGTGGATCCTTAGGATTCCTCAGTGTCATGCGAATCCGCTTGTGTCTCGAGTACCCGTGCCCCTTCCTTCCTTCCCTCCCCCCCCTCCCTCCCTCCGTCTACTACGGGACCGCTTCCTTCCACCGCTTGCTTCCGAAATTTCCGATCTTGCTTCGGAATTTCTTCGGGATAGCTACGGGTTCAAAGGATACACCGGCAAATATTAGGCTATCGGAGAGCGATTCATTTACCATAGAAATGATCGGCGGACCCGCGGCATCGACGGTGTTTATGCAAAATTGCTTTTTAATCTAAGCGGGGAAACTTCGGGAACCGAATCCCCCTCTGTATCGATTGAAAAATAAAGCGCGAGTGAGCGCTGGGGGGTTTCCTTTTCTTTTTTACTACGTAAATGTATCTAGATTTGCGATTTAATTCATGTCGAAGTCGCGCGACGCGGATGCCAGTGGGGAATAAATGAAAATGTAATGTCGAAGCAAATGCAGTTGTATATATAATGTATAACTGGAAATAGAACTTGATTTTACCGTATTATGTATATGATTTTGCATGTGTTGCGCTGAAATAGAATAAACATTGATACCGTAACAAATAGAATAAAATATAATAACGACGAGGATATCTGAAAATAAGAATATTGTAGTTTTTATTTTCTAGAGTTATAATAATTATGGTGGAATGCAGGATGCAATTTTAGTCGGACAAATTTCGATGTGTAAAATCGGATTGAGAAATTCACTGGTTACTATGCATTAGTATTTCTCCGTAATAGAATCAGTAGCTCATGGTCGGTGAGCGCGACACCAGATTCCTATTTAATAGAACGTCTATTTGATCCATCTTCGTATTTAAAAATGAAAATAAATTAAATTTCACTTTGCATTCACAGTTTACATGGCTTTTTTCGAATAATCAGATTCGATCTTTTTCAATTGCACCAGGAGATCGAGAACACTTTTATTAATTAAATAAAGGAAGAAATTTTTAAAACGTAGTAACACTTTGCGATAATATGTCAACTTGAAACGAGAAATAAATTATTTTCAAGAAACTGGGACAGGGCAAATTATGAACGAAAAGAGTACGTTCGAATAATTATTTTAGATAAATATTTATTCGAAGCAGTTCGTATAATTATTTCAGATGAACATTTATTCGAAACAGTTCGTATAATTATTTTAGAGAAATATTTATTCGAAACAGTTGGTACAATGTCAAACTGTAAAACGAACGAGCGTTAAAATAAATAAAAAAAATTCGCTGTCCCAGAAAATCCTTTTTCACCAGCAACAACTGCGACAAAATGCTCTGATTAAGAAGTTGACAAGATAGTCCGAATAACAAACCTCACTGGTATCGCCACTTCCGCCCGTACAAACCCCGTCGATCCGTCGACTGGCCCGCGTCAAACAATTCCTGTTGTCCCAGTACATAGAGCAGCAGCTTATCCAGGATCCAGTGATCGTCAACAGTTTTATTCCGGCGTCCGAAGCCGGGAATCGCTCGGTCCAACCGGCGCGCTGACGAACTTTTCCTCGCAAATAAGTCTATAAAAAGTAACCACGATTCGGCGAACGTTCGGGGGATGAGGACCAGGTGGTGGATCGTGGGCGAGAGAACGCGGGGTGGTCGACAAGGGGGGGGGGGGGGGGGGGGTTGGGAAAAGGACGGGGGGGGGGGGGGGCGGCGTGTTAACGGGGCGCCGGGTCTAAGCACAATTCACAATTTTCACCGCGAATAATATAAAAGTAAAGTCCAATCTCGCGCGAAAGTTATTCCGCGAAAATTGTCGGGTCTCGTCGGGAAAACCGGCGGGGGGGATCGGCGCGGAAACTATAGCGGTAACCGTCGGATATCGGATGGGGTGCGTTCTACGCGCGGAACGCGTCGCTCGCAGAAACGTTCGCGTTAGCCTTATATAATCAGAAAATAAGAGAGAGGCATCGCGGAGATGAAAGGCGCTGCAGAGGCGAGGCGAGGCGAGGCGAGGCGAGGCGACGGCGGAGAAAGAGCGGAAAAGGACGACGGGAGAGCCGGTTGGCTCGCCGACTCGCGAACTTCCCTTATTAAATTGATTGCCGCTCGCTACGGAATAAAATTAGCCGGGGGTATCATGATTAAAGTTGCCGGGGTAAATCAACGAACGGAGGCCCCCGGCTTCGGCGGACCGGCGTTGGAGGAGGCGAGCGGGGTCACAGTGGGGCTCCTCCTAGCGAGAGGGTCCAAGGCAGCCGAGGGACCTCTCAGCTCGCTCGGTGTATCGAAGTCGCACGCGATTGTTTCGCCGTGGAGAGAGCGATGCAAATATAGGAAGCTTCGGATGCATCGATGTCGTCTGTAATTTACGTGCAATGCGAAAACTTCTGCAGCCCACCGTTATTCCCGCCCCTTCCGACCCCCGCCGCCGCCTCACCCTCTCTCACTCTCTCTCTCTATCTCACCCTCCTTCCTCTATCTAACTTGCTCCCGTTCCGTTTCCCCCTTGTGTGTTTCTTGTTCTCCGCATTTGCTCCCCTTTGCGTTCAGCCTCGGCCGTTGCACAACTCCACGAGAAGAGACCGGGAAAGACGAGAGCCAACAGAGAGTATCCGCAGGGAGAAAGGTAGAGGGTGAACAGAGAGACAGAGAGAGAGGCTGGAAACAGAAGAGAAAGGGAGAGAGAGAGAAAGAGAGAGAGTGAGAGGGGAAAGAGAGAGAGAGAGAGAGAGAAAGAGGCGAGAACACAGAGGGGTCGCGGCAAACGGCGCGATGACGTGTCTATATTAAGATCTCGAAAATGTGATTGCTTAAGCAGGCCGAGCCTCTCTGGCCCGCGCGTATTGGTGACACGGTTCCCCGCGAAAACCGTTTTAATGGCGTCCTTTTCGATTCCGTGATCGTTTGCCCGGCAGAGATGTCTCCTTTAATGAAATGAGACCGGCGCGATGAAAAGGGCGCACGCCAACCGTGAATACGCACGCTGCCCGCCTCTTCGCCGGGCTGTTTGCGAAGAATATTCGCGGTAATTGCGTCCTGGAAACGATGCGGGAGTTATTTTCGTTTAGTTGATAAGCGCGTCTCCGAAACGACATTTCCACCCGGGGCTCGGTAATTACTGTTAACGGTCGGCCTCATTGTTCCGCGACGATTTACGCTCGCTAAACATACAGAGACCCCGCGCCGACGGTATTCGCCGTTGCTCGGCCACCTTCCACCCTTCCACCCTTCCACTCCCTCCTCCTCCTCCACAATCACTTATCCTTTTTCCTGTCGAGGGGCAACGTATTTACGGATTAACGCTGGGCTACGACCCCACGCGCCGCCAAGGGAAGAAAGCTCCGCGGATTCGGCGCCGCGGTGGAAAGTTAATTGATTCTGTCCGACGATGGTCAATCGAACGAGCTCCCGCAAACCCGGACAAAAGTGACAGCAACGATTATTTGTCGAAACCGTTGCTTTGCGATTCCTACCTTTTATAATTTCATACCGTCCGTACGTCCGGATACGGAATTTATTTTTGTTTCCATCTCTCTGTGTTCTAGTAATTAATATCCTGTGACTTACATCGCGGCGCGTCCGCCTTGTCTGTTATAAAAATTGTAACGACAATGGGGTTGCTCTGCTCGTCGAATCGGAGGCACGTGCTCGTGTTTCAATTGAATTTTTAGCAATTGTTAAAAACAACCTGTCGTATATTAGCTTAATTTAATAAATCATTGAGTACAATCGATTGGAGTACAATTATACAGTTCATTTATTTCCTTGAAAAAAGAATACCTTACGATTGAAATAATCCAATGTGTATGCCTTACTCATGAAAATGCAGCCTTACGCGAATTCTTGATTATTTTTCGATGCGACACTTACTTCTTCTATTCGATAATAATCCCAACTAAAATTTATCACAGCCGATAATATTCTGACACTTGCGCATTCCAAATATCCCAGTCAAATCGAACTCGTTCAAGTCCAGCGCAATAGAAATGAATTTTTAAAACCAGTCAAACATTAATACGCGTCCGTCGCGGCACTCGACGTTTCCACTGTTCGGTTAATTTTTACCGCCGTTGAACAATTAATCAACGAACAAGGATATCAACCGCGAACAACCAATCCGCGCTGACAAACAGCTTAATTAACGGCGAGGGCTCGCCGCCTAAAATTCGCGAAACGCGCGAGGGCTAAAACGGTGCCGAAAAAAGGAAAAAGTAAAAAGAGAAAAAAACGAGCACGGAGTGTTCCGGATGAAAAATTAATATCCTATAAAATTTTGAAAACTGGGGGAAAAAAACGCGGCGGGGCCGCGCCTCGTCGCCGCGCTTCCCCCGTGTATTCGATTTAAGTCCGAATTGCAGCGACACGGATTAATATTCTGTTCGTCAAGTCGGGACCGTTGTTCACTGAAACCCGGCTCGTTTCGGGGAATGAAAAAAACACCAATTCGGAAGCGAATAGCGCGACCCTTTTCCGTATATTTTTTTATTTCGCCCCGGCGAGCAGAACCTTTTGAAATACTGCGGGTGGCAACTTTTTCGCCGGCGGCTGTTCACGTGTATCATGCTTTGTTTACGGTTTTGCGGCTTGCTAGTTGTTAGATATTTTAGAGCGGGGAATATTTTATAATCGTTGACAGTGTACGCGATACGGGGTATTTTATTCGATTCGCGTCGCTCTCGCGCCGTTCCGAGGATCGAAAATGGCACGCTTGAGATTCGCCCGATCGCCCGACAAGGTGGAAACAGGGGTACGCGGTGTTCGTCGTGGCAGCCGCGACGTCGCGGACCTTTTGCATGCTGCCGAGACATTTGCTGCAGCGCGACTACCGTCATTACTACGCCGAATGCCTGCTTAGAGTTGTTAAACGAATAAATTTCTGCGAACGAGTCTATTGCCGCGGCGTGTACACATCGTCGTAAAACGTTCAGATGCTATCGAACGTACTACGAACTTCATGCTTTAATTCTACGAGGTTGAAGAACTTTTTCGAAAATCTTCGCGATTCACCATCGTCGCCGGGTAAAAATCGACGAAAAAGCACCTTCGGTGTACCGTTACCACAGGGGTACACAAATTTACATAGCGTTAACATATCTCCTGTCGGCGAGACGGAAACCCTCCAAAATTGGCAAACACGCGGCTCAAACCTCGTTCAAAATTCAACAAGTCCCGTGTACGCGCGAGACGTCTACGGGAGGACATACTTCTTTTTCAATATCTCTTTAATGTATCACGCGACGTCTACGCGCGAGGCGCCGTGTTTTCTGCGTTCCACCCGGAGAGCCTCCTTTATTCCGACCTAGTTCGCCGAATCCATGTACGAGTGCACTATTTAAGCAATTCCGTTTCAGGGGTTTCGCTCCGACGTCTATTCGCACGTAATGTTTCAAATTAAGCATTAAGTAGCCTCCTTATTACTCAGACATTCTATTGTCTATTCTAATTAGTCTTGAACGTTCCGCTGGCTAAATGGTATTTGTTTCCCTAAACGATACAAACAATTAGCCTGAAGTCCCGTGCCGCGCCGCCGATGTTCGGAGTTTCGGGCTGGCTCCTTTGATTCCAAGATGGCGGGAACCTGGCCAATTCCACACACGAACAGTTATCCACTGCTGGGGTAGATGCACAGTCTTTTAAATTGAAAATTGACTATGAATATTTTTATCTTATGCAATACAGAATTTTTTAGAAATTCTAAAAAATTTAGAAATATTTTTTTTTAAATAGTAGGTTTATGTGGAGATAGCATTTGAAGTGTAGTTTATTTAATAGTTTAAAGATTTATTTTTTAACCATCGGCACTCAGAAGATTCGTCTGATATACTTACAAACAATTCGGTGCAAATTTTGCAAAAATTGTGACTTTGCTGTCAAAATAATAATCATTGTACTACTATAACATTTTTAGGAATTAATGAATAAAGGATTTTATGTTTTTATTTATATATTTCAAATGACTACCTTAACTACGAAACAATAATTTATTGTCGCCGCATCCGAGTGCGAAGGATGAAAATGTTGATATTTTCAGAAATGGAAATCTTTATTTTTAAAGCGAAGTCGTTGAACGGTTGTTGACCTTTTCAGAACGACTTGAATAAGCATTAGAGGTCGATAAAGGTCACCGTTTCAAAACGTAGCTTCTCTGGGATGTTTAATTAAATTTTTCGATTTATAAATAAATAGAACAGCAGACAAGGAATAAACCACCTCATAATTTATTACAGGAAACTCGTATCGCTACTCTGACAGCTGTAAACTTTTTCGACGATCGTCGTCTGCCCCAAGCTTCTCTGTTTCGATGACGGTCGTTCCTAGACACCGCGACACCTCGCTGTTTGTCGAAATTAGAATTTCACGGGGCATTTCGCCGCTGAACAATTCGGTAAAGATTCAGAAAAAAAAATTCCCGCGGAACGGTCCGCGTACAATTTCCACAGAGTTTGGATTCCTCGAACGAAAGAAAAAGTATCTAAAATGACTTAAACTCGGCAAGATCAATCCGAAGCGGAGCGTTCAGCCCCCCCCCCGCCCCCCCGAAGTTAAAGGAACTAAAATATTATTTCAGACATCGTAGACGGGAATCAACGGGTCGCTTTTATTTTTACAAGTTCGTTCGGGGAGCGACGGGTAGGAGATTTTCCTTGCAGGAAATCGTGCTTCTTACCCGTGACCGGCTTAATACATTCGCTTGGGGGGAGGGGAACTATGGCGGCGTCCGTCGACCTCGCGCCGTGACACGCGAGCCAGCCACTTTGCGTAACAGAGAAGACAGCCGTCTAAAATATCTCCCGGAGTTCGTTTTTCGCGCCTTTGAGTACTTCCCGCCTCGTTATCGTTATCAGCGCCGAGTAAGGTTCGAGAGCTCGCCGCCGCCGCGGCTGCGTCTTCCTCGTTCTGATCAAAGAAACGGAGGGGGCGTAGAATGCGAGAGAGGTCGTGTTACATCGAGTATTAAGGAAAACAAGTCCCGCGAAAAGGGAAGTCCTTTGAACCTGGAAATGAGAACGGCCCACTCGGTCGTGATAAACGGCGCCCGTTCACGCTTTGATTAACGGGACGCCTCGTGATCAAAGCGTGATCAACAATAACGAAGAGGGGAGAAATCGGAAAGAAAAACTGTCCGGGCGGCGACGGACACCGTTTCGGACGCCGGACGTCGCGCGCCGGTTTCAACGAAATCCCGTCTTCGGCGACCCCCGCGCTTTCAGCCGGGGCTGTACTTTGTGTGCAGGAGAGATTAATTAATTAATCTTCGAGCGGACGGTAATTAGTTAAGTAAGCGCCGTTCGATTCCTTAAGCTTCGCTTCATGTTTGGACGGTTTTTAACGTTGCACGGCTTTCTGCGAGTGAAAGGTT
This sequence comes from Augochlora pura, assembly GCF_028453695.1. Classification (NCBI taxonomy): domain Eukaryota; kingdom Metazoa; phylum Arthropoda; class Insecta; order Hymenoptera; family Halictidae; genus Augochlora; species Augochlora pura. The sequence goes on along the minus strand of NC_135777.1, from coordinate 20,739,427 downwards.
GTCGCGACAACGAGACAGCTGAAGGCTTTCTACGTCATTCGCTTGCTCGGCGCGCAAAGTTTCACAATCTTGTTTTTAGAGAAGATTACAACTGTGATGATTTCGTTATAGTATTATCGAATATATGGAACAAGTGGAGATTATAAGACAGTAATAAAGAAAGAATTAAGATCTATTGTTGACAGCCATTTTATACTTTAATTTCGATTTTTTAATTGCCTATTTTTTAAACACAGTTTCAATATAAATTGAATATAATTGAATAGAAATCAATAAATGCGAAGAAACGGTGAATAAAAAATAAAATAAATATAAATGGTAAATAAAAAATCGAGAACGCTCGTTGTTACTTCAGGCGTCAATAATGAAGTACAAGCAATGGATGTACAAGCAATTTACCTTTCCTACAATTTTTCTTAGAATTGTATCAACAGTTAAGGGTTGAACGTACACATCCAACGAGCTGAACAGAACAAATCAGAAGTCGAGTAGCAAGGGCTCGCAATTCCCTTTTAACGGGCGATTTATTTTCTCTAAAACCAACCCGGACCACAATCTAATTAATTCCCGGCCAGCAAGGTTCTCAAGATCATCAATTTCCTGCGCGTTTTATTTCCCATTGGGGTTTGATCGGGTCGGTCAATGTTTCCCGACCAAACAGTCATCAAAAGATCGAGCACCGCGGCAGCGGCTCGCGGCTCGCGCCGTGGACGCGGCTCCCCCGGCAAAGGAGAGAGAGAAAAGCGAGAGAGGAGAAAAAAGGGAACAATCGCGATTCTCGCGGTGAACGCGTGCAATCAGGGGATTCGAAAACGCGTAAACAGGCGAGCATAGTCGGACGACGGGCATCGCTCGAACAAAGTCATTAAACGAAGGAACCCGAGGAGTTCGGCGCCCGGGCTTAGCGACTGCTTCGACACGCCGCGAGCCAAACTGAATAAATACAAAATCCATTTCAGCTAAATAATAGGAAAGCGGCGTCCGCGCCCGATGTCCCCCGGATTAGCCCGGCGCCTGCAGCTTAAACAATCACATTTTCGAGGCCTCGAACAAAGGACCGGGCAGAATACCTCGTTACGTCCCCTCCGCGCCGATTCGCGCGTCTCCCTCGTTCCACGGTGGTCGCCGTCGCCCCCCCCCCCCCCTCCTTTCCGTCGTCCGGCCGTTCGGGAGACAGGCGGCGAAACAGGGTACACACGGACAGGAGGGAGATCCGGGGCTGCGGGCAGGGGCGAACTTCGCCGGAGGAAGAGTTAAGCACAAAAGCGCGTCCTATCCCCGAGATTTTGTAATTGAATTAATACCGGTGACAGCCGTCCCACTTCAGAAGCGAGAAGGGTACCGACCGCCAGGGAGATGGACGGGGGCTGGAAAAAATGTCAGCCGGCTTTCCTCGGACTCGAACGACGTTCGAGTGGCCAATTCTGTCCCCGATCGAGCTCTCTCCTGTTTCGCCTTTCTTCCTTCGTCCTCTCTACCTCCGTTCCTCGTCCTTCTTCTCCTCGTCCTCGTCGTCGTCGTCGTCGTCTGCATCTAACGCCGCTTAGCCTTCCCCGCTAAAGAAGTGCACGGCAACAGATAAAACCGGATAATGGAAAAACTAGCGGCGAAGGGCGCCGGTAGAGGGAGAGAGAGAGGGCGCACCGGGAAAAAGCCGGGCGAAACGGGCGGAAGAAGATGGAAGGGATAAGAGCAGCGGAGTCGCGGAAGTTTTGCATCGGGGCTGGCACGGAAAAACGGGCGCGCGCGCGCGCGCGCGCCGCTCCGTGAGCCGGGAAGCGCGCTGAAAGTTTTCCCTTAATCAAAGCGCAACGACGAACCTTGCCCCTGCTGTATCGGAAGAGCGTGTGGCTCCGCACGGAAATGGTAATTATTATTTTCTTTTTTTTTTTTTTTGCTACCCCCTTCACCGGCGACCGAACAACAACTACGGTCTCGCCACAAAGGGGGCGAAACCCGTCCCGGTCCCGTTTCCGTTTACCGGCCCCCGCAACGAATGAAAAATCCCGGGCCGGTTTAAGGTAATTAAACTGCCGGGCGGTCGGCCTCTTTCAACTATCGTCGTCTAATCTACTTTAAAAACAAGCGGAGTGCGCAACGCGTTTGTAACCTCTCTCCCTCTGCAGCCACCGCCCCCCGCCCGACCTGCCACCGTTTCGTTAATTAAGTTCGTTCTTTCAGCCGCGGCCTCGCGTGACGAAGTGCTCTGATTGTCTTTGTTTCCGCGCGTCTCGACGGAAAGATCCGCGACGATCGGAGCACGCACGTAAATAGACCGCTCCGTTCTCCGTCGATAAAAATGGCCGCTCTCGAACGGCGCGTCGCCTCGCGACCTGAAGCATCGACGGCTTTTCAAACGTTCGTATCGTTTCGTAATTCCGCGCCGACCCGTCGAGGTCACCTGGACGAATCCTTTTAATATAAGAGGAAACGTTCGAGATAAGGATTGCGCGGTTCCAAGAAGGCTGTTTTACACCCACGAGCACCATTTGCTACGGGCGGGCGGTCTCCGGGGATTCGAAGATCCTCGGTTTTTAAAGTGAAATCGGCGCTCGTACGATTGTTAACAGAGAGTGGGAGTTCGTTACCGAAACGCTTTTCAAACATTTTTTTCCCCGATATTCAAATGCGAGGACTTTTACGGTGAAACCCTTGTGCTACGATCCTTTTCACAGCTAGCTTGATCAGCGTTTCTGTGTCGTTAATAAAATACGAAAGTCGGAGATTTATATTTATTCTGTATCTGCAGCCTTAAATAATGTTAAATAACGTCAAAAAATATTAAATAACGTTAAATCAATAAAAATATCAATTAACGTTAAATTATCGTAATGTCAAATGACGTTAAATAATGTTAAATAACGGCAAAAAATATTATATAACGCTAAATAGCGTTATCGTAATGTCAAATAACGTTTAATAATGTTAAATAACGTTAAATGACGTTAAGAAAAAATAATTATATCGAGTCTAACGATACATTGCAAGGCATTAAAAGAAAGCAGAAAAGGGTTGATGAAACCCTGCCGAATTTGTTACAAATTGGACTTCCTATCGCTGTTCATCGCGTAGAGTATATGTATAGTATATAGCATATAACTGTATGGTATATAACCGATCGAGTTTCCTTCAAAACATTTAACTGGCACATTCAAATCTGCGCAAGAACACGTCAATCTCGGACGTCTGCAACGTTTGCCTTTGTTAACCCGAAATGATCGTCCATCTTGCAGCTTATTTTCAGAAAGCCAACAATCACTATTGTCCCGCAACAACGGACTATTGTTTCCAAATGTAATGCCATTGTGTTTCGGCAACAGATTATTGTTTCCGAACGTAATGCTATTAAATTTCGATAACGGATCATTGTTATCAAATATAAAACGTCTGACACCGCGTCACGCCGCACCGCCGCAGAAATTCATTTCCCTTTCGCGCGATTCAGACTATCGCCCGAGCAAATAAATGTTCGAGTTAGACAGCGGAAAATCTTAGTAAATTCCAACGAAAATAACGACGGCGCGTCGGTTGTAATAAAAAAAGTCTGTTCGAAAACGGAACAGTGTCGCGCGTGAAAAAAAGAAAGCTGTTCAAAAACGGAACGGTGTTTTGCGGCGCAGGAAAAAAGAAGCTGTTCAAAAACGCAACGAAGAGCCCCCATATCTTCGTTAAGGCACATTCACCGTATCCGAAAAGCTGTTAAACTAATTACCGAGTAATTCCGCGAGCAACATCAGCTAATTACGGTGGAAAATTCCGCGGATGTCGGGTTTTAATGAAGTGCAGCATCGCCGGATAGGGCATTAGAAAAACAATAGGTATCCCGCGTGGCGGCGCAGTAAATAAAATTCCGCGCCCGGCTCCCTTCCCTATAAGTCAGAGCCGGGGAAAGTTTCGCGTCCTACGTAAATATCCGCTGCTAATTACCGGCGCGACTACGCGCGCCGCGAGAAGCCGACGCGCCGACGTGGCGAAGAGAGCTAATTGTAAGAACCGCGGTCGTTCAATTTCACCGTCGCCGGTCCCCGTTGCTCGTTCGATCCCCCGTGGCCGGTCTGTTGCGCTGGAACCGCGGCGCGCCTTAACCGGAGCATTTTCCGGTCGTCCGGCGGGTTAAAGCGGAATCGTCGTGGTCGATTTCGAAACGCGTCTGGGTCCTATTACCGCGCTCCTCCTTGCCCGCCGCCTGCGCCAGATTCTCTCTGTGTATGTCGAAAGAGCTGCGTCAGGGTTTCCTCTGCCACGACGCCGGGGCAACGACGCCACGACAAAACTCGCGGTTCTCCTTGGTGTGCGAAACGTGTGGAAGCACGGCGGGCTGGATGCCGGGTTCCCACGGTCTCTTTCGCCCCACGATTGACCGCGTTATACAGAAACGTCTGTTACGGTTCGACGGAACCGTATACCCGAGCTTCCGGCGACGGGGATCCTATCCGCGGAACCAAGATGGCGCCCGCTCGGGAACCGATTTTTCGAATTCCCGCGGACACGGTCTCCATTTCCAGTAGACTGCGCCGCTTCCGGCTTGCTTCGCGACGAACCCACAGACGCCATGGAGTTTTGGCCCGGGATTATGGAGTTCGCTCGTTTCGTATCGAACGATGCGTGTTTTTTTTTTTTGGGACCGGCTTTGTCCGGGCCTGTCACAGGTGCGACGGTCTCACCGTTAGGTGTCATAACTCGCGACGCGCGCGTTCGACTGGCCTCGCGTCGCGCGATTTTATTTCGCAGCACGGACTGCTAGCTATTGTTTAACGTTTCCAGCCTGGAACGGTTGAAATTATTAAAGAGAAACGGTAACGGGACTTTTATGAGAAGTCCGGGAACTTTGACAAAGCTGTATCGATGGGAAACTTATTTCGCGCGCGGGGCCAGGGCCTCGCGTGCTACCCTGCCGGGGAACGTCGGCCGTTCCCGTGCGCGGAAAACTTTCGCTACGAGGTATTTCCAATATTTTCAGGAAAGTATGTTATGCTTTGTATTATGGGAGCGCGACGACAACGCCGCGCCCAACCTCTTCATCCTCCACCTTCTTTCTCATCCTCCTCCTTTTCCTCTTTCCACGATCTCTGCCATTCGAAAGTACGCTTTGATACGCTCCGCGTGTATCCGTCCGGGAAAAGGTGGAAATCCTCTATTCGGACGACGTTCGTCACGCTGTAATTGTCATACGTCCAAGAAACAGCGACGAAATATCCGACGTGGGATTGCAAGCTTTGCAAAAAATATTACGAGCAAGCTCATTTCCCGCGCGAAACGAACTTCCAACGGACAGTGCGGAACCGCCGGTCATTCTCGCCGCGACGCGTGCAGCCGACCTCTCTATAGGTTCTTGTCAGCAGGCTCTGAATGGCATCGGCGGCTGATGACATCTTTTTGTGAGATTAACCACGTATCTGACACACCGCCTTTCGGCCACCCGCACGTTTTCGGAACAGTTTTCGCTACGATAACGCGAACCAATCGACTATGCACACGTTTTAATCACGCGCGTTGGGATCTGTTACATGGCATGCTTTAACAAGTTTAGAACTTTTCAATTCGCGATGATGGACATTATGACGACACGTTTGTGGGAGATTTATACAATAAACTTGTTAGTATCGGGTTGGCAACTAAGTAATTGCGGATTCAAAATAAGACGGAGAATTCAATTCTTTTGCTTAAAAATATAAGTTTATTCAATTAGACAAATCAATTTTGACACTGTCTGCCCTTCAAGGCTTCGTTTTAATATACTGTATATAACATAAAAATCGTGCTCGCGACGCTTGCTTTTTTGGAAATAATGTGATAAAATATGTCTAAAATGCGCTTCTTGTCCTTTAATCTTTAAACTTTATTGCCAACATATATATTGTCTGACTTGATTGCCAACCCAATAGTATTCAAATTTAGTGGATTGTGTGTGATATTTTCAACATGGATCTAGCTCATTAAATAATAGTCACAAGGTTCTGATTTTTATTCGAAACGGTGGTTCGCAGATTTTTATTTTACATTGACATTTTCAGTTCGCGTTCAGCTGTACATTTTCCATTTTTTTCAAATTTTGAGTATAAAACTACAATTCTGGAATCAAGAAGACTGCGCTAGGAACATTTCTTCGGAAACGGAGATTGTTGAATGTCTACCGAAATGTTTTTAATGCAGTAACGTTTCTACAGTAATAAAATATTTACTCTCGAAATTAGCGGTTATTTACACAGTGTTTAAATTCCATTATCGCGTGGTGAAAGCCGTATTTACCGATTACGGAGCAAGCACGAGATAATATTCTGTGGGGCTTAAAAAAAAAAGGATTCGACGGTAATAAAACGTAACAAGTGATGTTTACATTTTTTAATAGAACTTGATTAAATGAATCTCCCACGGTGTATATTTATAGCTTCCCTTTCTATTAAAAACAGTAAATGTGGATGATGAAAATAAGTCACGTGAACGAAGAAAAAAATGATATTTTATAGGATCTTTAAAATACTGTCGTTGTAAGGAAAGTGCACTGAAAATAAAGGTCGTGAACAAATTAATTTATGGAACGCATGATTTAGGTATTTATTGTAAAAAAATCAGGAATAAAAATTCGATGAGCTGAAAAAAATAAAGATGAACGGAATGTTACTAATATGAAGAATAAGCGTTTACAACGTTGAGTTACAAAATCTTGGAAGTTAAAAAATTCGATACGCGCCGGTTTTCCTATAACCACAGAATTGTTCGCTTCAGTTTACCTCTACTTAAAGCAATAATTCAGAAAAACTAGCCTCAGTGAAACCTGCTGTTATTTCTATTTATTTATTCTTTTATTTTTACTTTATTTCTTATTTTATCGTTTTTAATTTTTTTATTGAACCTACAGTATTATCAGTGATATTAATAAGAAATTAGGTTCGACCCAGACGATTATCACCTGTTTTGCAACTAAAACACAGTTTCGCGGACGATAACAACGTTCCCGACAGATTAAAACCAAGCTTCCCAACGAATTGCGAAACCGGGAGAAACTAGAATCGTTCCGACCAGAGAGGCTCCCTAAGCGGTCGCGAACAGGCCCACCGCAGGATCGCGTTTACAGGTAGCCGGAACAACGGCTCTCGAAATGCCCGGGAGCATTTCGTTTCGCTGATTTCTCCGAGGCGTTCGTTAGTCGAATAAAAACGGGACAAGCGAATAAAATTTCTTTCCGCTGAGAGAGAGAGAGAGAGAGCCCCGCGGCCGTAACGTTCCCTGTAACGACGTATCGTCGCGTTGGTCCCGCGGCACTAAGGAGGCCCCCCCCGCAGTCGCAAAACCAAGCGGCAGCAAGTTTTACAAAGCCGTAAAACGAACGCGGGGTTGTTTCCCATACGAAAGGGAACTGTGCGACGTTTACGGCGAGGCGGCCCCAGTTATCCAACCCGTTCGGAGTTCATAATATCACCGGGGTCCGCGTTAGGCGCGCGCGTTCAATATTCACAAGAAGCCCGGGCGTTAGGATTCGTACGATGGGGCGCGCAAGCCGCGCGCCGAAGATCTGTCAACAAAACTCATTTCTCCGCGCAAAATGAACTCTGACGTTTATGGTGGAACACGCGGGGTCGGGAGGGAGGGGTAGAGAGAGAGAGAGAGGGAGAGTTCTCTACGGGCTGCTCTCTCGGTGTTGTCGCCGCTGGCTTCCGCGGCGCGGCGACGCGCCGGTTGCGCGTCTCGGGGAATTTTCTACGCTCTGCCGAGGAACTGCGGTGGGATTTCTGTGACGTCTGCGAGGCCGCGTTAAGGAGACGACAACAAAACTCGTTTCGCGACGCGAAACGAAACCACTGACGCGTTGATGGCGGAACGTGGAACGAGCGCGCGCGCGTACACGTTCGCTCGCGCTCCGATGAGATTCTACACGATCGCAACGGATACGTGCAATTGCGTTTGTTTATCGTTCCTCCACGGGCAAAGAGACGACCGAGACGCGGTCTTCGATCGGCACCGCCGCGTTAGCAACCCGTTCTCTCCACGTCGAACCGTCCCCCCAAACATATTGGATCCGGAAAAAATACATTCGAACCCCTCGGGCATCCGGGGTCACAATGGCGCCGGGATTCCTCGAAGACGATCTTTGAACGGCTCCGCGCTGAGTCCGGTCGACGACTCTGTTGTCTACGTCGCTCGATTTTGTTTTCGAAATTTCATTCCTGTTGCGGACATGTTTTCGTAATAAAACGATTCAATTTGAACCCTTTGAGGTCGAAGCTATTTTAATGAAAAATTCACAACGTGTTTTCTAACCTGCAGTGCTTCCTTTTTACATTGTTTATTGGAACCTATACAACTGAAACTATTTGCACGTAGAATACATGCATTTTTAACAGATTTTAAAATATTCATAAATTCGATGGTGGTCAGGTTATTTTTGTTAATTCTTGTGTTAGTAAGCAAATGTGTAGTTTAGTGTAAGCGATTTGAATTCTACAATATTTAAGAGTCTTGACATAAATTTTTATCTTAGTGGTATAAAAGGATGTAACATTGTGCAAAAATGTGAGACTCGAAACCATTATCCGATGTATTTATTATATTAGGTTGTGCGTGGAGTAATTTTCTGTTGTAAGGATGCCAAGAAGTTACTTGATTCGGTATGTCGTCGATAAAGAACAGGATCTCCGCGAGCATGAGATTTTAAAGTAACCAGGAACATGGAAAAAGTTTGTGGGACAATGTGATCGATATATCATTAGATAAAATGTTCTCTAAATATAATAGTAATATTAATAAGTAATAGAAATATTAATTCGATAATCGTTAATTTTTTCCTTTGCAAAGCAAAATTCCTTTTGAAAACAATTCGATAGAATTAGAATAGTATAAAAAATCGTTGGAGAAATTATAATAAACACACTCTGATATCCAGATGATAGCATAAGGGTTGAAAAATATAACTCAATTACGCGGTTATGTTGATTAGTACTTTTTTGTCCTTAAGAATTTTGCTAACAAAATTTGTATCAGTTCATTCTCGTATTCTATTTCTATTTCTTATCTATTTTCATTCTTACATTCTATTTCTATTTCTTTTTTATTTTTATTTTTATAATCTGACAACAGAATAATCGAATTTTATTCTGCAGTAAAAGGTACAAATAACATTCATATTTTCTAGATTGCATGTACGAAATATTCACTTTGAGTCTGACTTGTACCACTGCAAGGGGTTAAAGCTCCAAAATTCAAATTCATTAACTTAATATTCAAATAAAGACAATCTAAACTATTTCTTCCATTACACCATTTCAAATTCTTCGAAAACAGCTACATTAATATTCTATAAAAATTGAGTACCAAGTTTCACATTAAACCGGCTAAAATATCTTACCACCAACGAGAGTCGACAAAACAATTCGCCGCGATAGTCAGTCCCAGGGCGAACGGGGGCAGCAAGGGTTCACCGTAACTTCCCCCGAATTCCGGTACTTATAGAAAATTCAACGGAATATAGAGGGGTCCGGGGATATTTAGTAATTCCTAAGATTTCAATTACGATACCTCTCCGCCGCGCCGACTTTTCGTAGCAGATCAGCCGGAAGTCCGTGGGCGGAAGCACCGGGCACGGTTACCGCGGCAATTATCATTTTACAGAAGCCCCGGCCGAACGCCGAAGGAAAGCGTAGGAAGTCCTGACGTGGCCGCGCGCGGAATTTGTAGAAAATTTTCTGCGAAATAGACCAGCAACGACACCGTTACGCTGAAAGGCAATTCCGAGTTCCGGGCGAGTAACGCCGCCGTCTCTCGGCCGTGCGGCGCGGCGGTGGTTTCGTTTCGGGCTCTCGCTTCTATCGTTTCGTGTCGATGCCTCGCCATCCCCTCCCCTCCCGCTCCGCGCGTTTTTCCTCCGTGGGAAACGAAAGTTTCGCGGGTCGGGTAACGACGACTGGATAACAGGAATAGAGAAACGGGGAAACACGGTGTTCCGTCATAAACGTCATCGTATTCGTTTCCCCCCTCTCGGCCGTAGAACGGCGTACTACTACGGTGTACTCTATTTGCAAATATTCCGGGTATTTTCACGCTTTCTACTGTCATCGTTGCTCTACGACTCGCTGATAATTAATGCGGCAAAATTCAGATATAAACGCACCCACTACGAGGATTAATCACGTTGATTTCGGTTTTACGGAACGCGAAGAATTATGGCGCCCGTGTCGATTTATATCTTTGGCCGGAACGAGGTATCCCATCGCTTGGGTGTGTTTATCGAAAATATTCTATAACGCTTTACTGATTATTAATGCGACAAGATGCAGACCGGATGTAAGAATTATTCATTTTCGCGAAGCGCAGTTTTGAGGAAATAGGTTTGAATTTACAGTGGGAATACATTGCATATTTCAGCGAAAAATAGCAAACCTTATTGATATAGTAGGTAAAAGGTTGCAAAATCAAATTAACAAAATTTTATAAAATCTGGTAGTTCGAAAATTAAAAGGGGAATATGAATTAAGAAATAAAGCTGTTATTTAGATAAACTAGATTTGATAATTTAGGTAACTATTATTTATCTAATCTAATATTACTAATATAATAATGTAGGTCAACTATTATTTCTCCAATCTAATATTACTAATCAAATAATTTAGATAAATCATGATTTTAACAGACGCCTTTTAAACCGCCATAATTTTTTCCAAATTGGACGAAATCACCTAAATTTTTTGAAGACGATATAATCACTGGACTCCACTGATTAAAATACTTTCTTCCAGTTTCGCTATTAAGAATTTTGTGGAGTCATCTCGTTAAGTCATATCGTTTTCAAAGATGTCCGAATACTGATGCGAGACACGAGCGTTCAAGAAATTCTTGCCATACTGGTGAACGTTTATTATGAAATATTATAAAACACTGACGAGATATTTATAATCGATAAGGCGGCTGTAGGGGATGGCGATACAAGATGGGAACGCTAAGAAAAAATTGCTCTAGGCTGCTATATATCGGTGCCGCGATTTATAAAAAACCTTGCACATGGTACAAGCATGTTGGAAATATGTTAAAACAATTCTGCAAAACTTCTAAATTACTTCTAAATTACTTCTAAATTACTTCTAAATTACTTTTCAATTACTTTTAAATTACTTCTAAATTACTTCTAGTTCAATGCAAATAAAACCTTCTTAATTTGCAACGAAAATCCTCGTGCATGTAACGCCAAGATCCGCGCACGGTTACTTAACAATTCCCGTTTCCCCGCCGGTTCGAAAAGAAGTTCCATCATCAGGAATTCAAATATACCCGGCGAATTCGCGGTTCGGCGCAAAAATTCTCGCGCGAATATTTCCGTCGGCTTGTTAGAAGCGAACAAGCGAATCCTTTTCACAGTATTAAACCGGTGGAAACGTGGAAATAGCGGGAGAGGGGGGGAGCGATATAAAACAAAAAGATTCCCGGCTATCTAGAGAAATAACGGCCGAGCAGATTCAATGTTCTGTAGCCCGGGGAGGGCGGACAATAAAGCAAGTCGTCGGATCGATGTCGTACTTTTTTCAAATCATACGTCTTGGCGTCGACAACGACGGCTCCACCTCTTCCTTCCTCTCTTGCCGAGTAGAAAGAGGAAGAAGAAAAAGAGAGAGAGAGATTCAAATAAAATAGCATGAGGAGCGGCCTTCGGGGGGGAGTCGGTCGGCGCCGGCGGCGACAATGTCGTGAAACAGGAAGTCGAAGATAGGGGAAAAGGGTGCACGCTGCGTGAAAGTTTCGCGTGACGCGCCGCGACCGGGTGCTATCGTTTCGTCCGCCGGCAAACACGGCCTGGCCGACGCTCGTTCCCGGGTTCTGCGGGGTTGCGGGTCGCGGAGGGGGTGGTTCGGCCAACCAAGGGGTTGCTCGGAATCTATCGGTAGGCCAGATTTCGCTCGCGTATATGCACGCGAGCCGGTTATACTCCGGCGGGGTGTTGGTTCGGCGAGGGAACAGAGCCGCGGGGGAATATTCCGTGCTGGCTGATAAACACGTGTAATGGAAGAAACCGCGTTGGGTGCGTTCGCAACGAAGAGAAGTTGAGAGAGAGGGAGAGAGAGAGAGAGAGAGATCGGTCGCGGGGATAAGAGGCCGCGCGACCCTCTCGCTGGAACGCGCGTAACGCGCGATTCGGTGAAAATAATTTCAAGCCGGCGATCGACGGGTACTTGGGGAGTCGTCGGGGGATTCGCGCTAGCTACCGGGATTAAAGTTACCTGTTACGTAAGTCGACGCGGGGGCAAATAAAGGTGTCAATTGAGAGTCTCGAGAAGTCCGCGCCCCTTCGTCGAATGGATATTGAACGCGGCGGCACAATGGGTAGAGGGCGGAGAATATGAAGGTTCACGCACGTGGATTTGCACGGTGTTTGAGATAGAGGTAGTTACTCGAAAGGGGTTGAGCGCAGGAGATACGAGGGAGGAGCCTTTGAATATTTTAATAGAAATTCCGCGATAAAAGTTGGGACTCCTCGGCGTTTCGCCGATACCGTGTGTCGTTCGCTTTTGGTTCTCAACACACACACGTACGTAGACACGCATACCGGCGGCGTGCTCCGATTGATTAAAAACCATCGAAGGTTACCGCTGCAAATATTGGCTCGATTGATACGGTCTTGAGTTTAATTGCGTGTGGCCCTCTCGGTCTTCTACCCGGCGCCTTTTCATCTCCGTTAGACGATGCTCGTGTGTTTCGTGCCTCTCTCTCTCTCTCTCTCTCTCTCTCTCTCTCTCTCTCTCTCTCTCTCTAAACGGGAGGATGCTGGCTGCAGCTCGGTACCGCAACTTTGAAGATAACGATAAATAGGAAGACCGGACCCCGTTTTATAATCACCGAACGGGCTCGCGTAAATTCCAGGTTTTAAACTCCGTGGCTCGATCGTTCCGGAGAAAGGATTGGCGAACGCTCGCTTGCACAGCGAACCGCGCGTGCAGCTTTCGCGACGATGCTGAGCGCCTCCGCGCGGAGGGCCACAGGTTTCACATTCGCCCGGGAGGGGGGGATTTATCGGTGGCCGGGGTCCCGAAGCCCGACGGAATTTTCCGGCAGGTTGGACTCCTTGCAAACGAGCAATATGAATACACCGCGGCAGATTAAGGTGGGATGGCTCCCCGGGTGTCTCTGTTCGAGCGTCGCTGGAAATATCGGTTGTCCGCCGAGTAATTCGAAAGCCATTACGCCTTATTTAATGACTTCGAGAACCCAATGTCGCCGGCCGTGAAGGGGGAGGGAGGCGCGCGTACATTCTCGCCGCGTAAACGACGACCGCCGTATATATCCACTCCCCCCTCCCTCGCCTTCGACGGCATAAAAATCCGGGTAGATCCGAATCAAGAGACCGGGGAGACCGCATTAAGAAGTCTCCGCGCCCTATCCATCACTCCGGCGCGGGGACGTTATTGAAAAATGTGCAATTTGCCAGAAGTAAGTATGACGAAGCGAGCGTCATCCGCGAATCACACGTGATTCTTCCACGCGCGACGTCAATTTTTCCATCGAAACCGGAGATTATCATTGAGAAGAATATCCGCCCCCGGGGACCGATCGACGTGTCCGCCATCTTGCCGCGAGAAGAGACGGGAGGACCTTTCTTTCCTAATAAAAACTACGTTCGAGTTGAACGTCCTCCTTCTTTTGAAACGCATTGAACTTTCATTGAATGAAGATTGCACGGAAATATTTAGGATAGTTTCCCGCGGAAGGAACGTCTTTTCTACGTATGCGCGTCTCTTTGGCTGGGTAAGAAAACGGTGTCGCGCGCTCGCGCGCTCATATTGTCACGAGTTCAAGATTCTACGTAACATTCTTTGCATAGTGCGAGGATTAAATATGTGAACCAGAGCGGGTCGGTCGAGAATAAATTGGAATCTGAAGGTCACAGGATGTTTCCACAGAGTTTGGAAAGCTTTTCAGCGATATCTAATTAAAATAAAATTTCGCTAAATTCATCGTGTCCTCGTACGAATTATAAATAGATCACACGATCATGCGATGTTACAGAATGATAGTCGCGAACGCGCGACGCTGAACATGTTAAACAAACGTTAAACTATTTTCGGTATTTCAAACATTTGCCGGAAGATGATTCGATTCGGAGAACCATTTACATTTTCAAAGAAACCGGCGCGCCATTGTGTGGAAACAATAGCCGGCGAAACAAGACGACGAACAAACAAATACTTGTCGAACGTTCGACCGAAGCGTAGAAAGCTTTGAAACGCGCATAGCATTAATAACGCCGGTTAAAGGGTGGAGAGAGAGAGAGAGAGAGAGAGACACTTTATTGTTCTTTGTGTCAATCTGTCGATTTCGTCGTGTCGCCGAAAATTCTCGTCTAACCCCGTCGGCGTTGCATTAAACAATCATTATTCGGTACGGTGCAGCGTCGCCGAGCGTATTCCGCATGATAAACTGGAAAATCGTAAACAACGCGCCCCCGGTATCGGGCAGCGGGCCGATCAACGGAGGTTGCAAAAAGCTCGCGTAAAAAGTCCTTTGTTCGTCGGATCTCGTCGGGCGACCCTTTGGTTCGATTCCGATTTACGTCCGATTTTTTCCTCGATCCTCGCGAAACGCGGCGCGGCGCGGCGCGTCGAAGAGCCGCTGAGAAAGAGAAACGGCAAAAAGGATACTCGACGATCCCTGTCCGCCGCGGAATAATTCAACGGGCGAATTACCTACGAGCTATCAATAAACTTCATTACCCGGCTTCAAAGCACGGGAAAGCGACGGAGCGAGCCAACAGGTGTTTCGCGACAAAATTTTATCAAAAATCACGGAAACAGCCTTAACCAGTCCTCAAACGTTTCCTCCGGTATCAAAACTTTCCCGGCTGGCGGAACAAGCCCTCTCCACGCCAACCAACCATGCTTGCTCGAAATTAATCCAAGTCGTTGGTGGGAGGACAATATAAAGGAGGGGGATAGAAGAGATGCGCGTGCACGAGATGGAGATAAAGAGATAGAGAGATAGAGAGAGATAGAGAGAGATAGAGAGCACGGTATATCCGCATTAGAAAATCCCCCCGCAAACCGTTGGAGTGGCTTCGACTGCTACCCGCTTCATCCTGCTGTCGAGGGTGTCCCTCTTTTCTTCGACGCGTATCGTGGTCGTGAAGGAATTGCCTTTGCCGGTATCGGCGGAGCTCGGCTGGAGAACAATAGAGAGCCGGTGCACAAAGGGCAAGGATGCATTCGCGTCGGGAAGAAGGAAGCTCGCCGCGCGAGTTTAGCGTTCCGAGTACATACAGGGGGGGTGTGCGTTCGTCCCGTGAATATACCGGGAAGGCCCCCGTTTTCCACCCTCGTCGACCCCCGGCCGTCGTCTAGGGGCAGCTCGGCGCTCTGCGCGTCACCCCGGCAGTGGGGGACGGTTGGCCTATCGGCTCGGGGTTGCTTGGAATCTATCGGTGGGCCAGATTTCACTGACACAGTCTCCGGCTTAGCGGCACACGCGACGAGAGACCGATCCTCCCCGCGACCCCTTCTCTCGCCTGTTCCCTCTAGCTCTCTATCTCTATCTCTCTCGCGCGCGAGCGAGCGAGCGAACGGCGCGGCGGTCGGAGTCGCCGAGAGGCAACGCACCGAGAGACGGGAGAGACGCGAGAGACGGTGGAGCGACAGACAGACAGAGCCGAGAGAGCCGAGCCAGAAGCGAGCCAGCCCGAGCGTGTGCATATCCTGGGGCGCGTGCGCGTGGTCAGTGGCTGCGTTAGCGCACTCGCGCCCTTCCTCGACGTCCTTTTGCGAGGAAATTGATTCTGCGCGAGACGGAAGCCTGCGAGGGAGAGCACCGCCAGACGAGAGCCGGGGCCCGCAGACCGCGCACACACCGCACCGGCGACGGAACACCTGTCTTGGCACTGGGTGCACGCTAAAACCGGCCACCCGTCGGCACGTCGTTATTATGTAAGGGGACGCCGCGGGTACGTCCGTGACACGTCGGTGACAAGTGGACACGCCAGCCCCCGCCGCCGCCGCGCCGGTTTCGGCCCGCGCACGGACCGCCGCTGAGATCCGTCGACCAGCTCCGCGAAACATGCGAAAGGACGCGTCGCGCCGGCCGCGTACACAAGATCGCCACCGACGACGACAACGCGTCGACCAACCACCGCACTAACGAGAGGGTGACCGACAACGGAACGCCGTCGAACAGGAGCCTCGATGGAACTGATAATCCTGTTACTGGCTTGCATCGTGGGTGAGTGGAGAACAAGATCCGCGAGCCGCAATCTCGATCCGCGATCCGCCACGCGGCCTCGAGCCGCACGGCTCCCGTCGGCAACCAACCTCGCGCGACTCCTGCGTCCGTTTACAGTGTTCTATCTCTCTGCCCCGAAGAAGGTGACCCCCCCGTCGGCCCATTGTCCCGGGGTGCCATTGTGTGCCCCCCTACGGAACCAGAGGAATGCCTTGTAAACCCTGTGCGTGACAAACACACAGAGACGGTTTCACGGCGTGTTCGCATCCCGGGGGTTGGACTGTTACAACGTGGTCGAAACGTGCTCCGCAAACGGAGGATCCGTGGACGCGAGTTCTCAGTGCACGGCACCGGACACCCTCAGGCCCTCGCCCCCCCCCCCCCCTCCGCGCTACGCTTCTCTGCTTCCGCTGTTCTCGCCCGTGGTCGGGGGGAGAGCCGGAGGAACGGTAGATGAGATCGCGGGGGTTGAATTTTAAGTACGAGTCCGCCGGGCTGCACGAGAGGCTTGTTTAACCCCGCGGATCGTGCACGGTACCCTCTTTGAGGGGATTGAGACACGGTTTAATTTAACTGTGCGTGAATCGCGGCGAACTTTCCCTCGCCCCTCCGCATCGGAGCGTGCAAGGTCGTTACCAACCGGGGGAGGGGGCTGGGTTTTTGCTCGCGACGCTCTGCATTTTTCAGCGACGGTACTGAGGGAGAAGGGAACCCACACCGTGCGGCACGCGGTCGCGCCGTAAAAAGAAAAGCGGGAAGAAGCGGGTAGATCCGGCGAACGGATAACTCGTCTCTCGCCCGCGGGGGGGTTCGGGTTTTCCCGTCGGTCGCGGAAGGGAACGCGCGAAGATCTGCACGGGAATTGGCTGAAATTGCCCGGTCGATGGGCTTCGACGTTCAATTAAAAATGAACAGGCGAGATGAAGCTATACGCGGCGCGGACCTCGGAGGACCCCGAATCCTCGTCGATTATCGGGTCGCTGGCCGTGTTCGACGTCCGGCCTCGCGCCCCTGGTTCCGTGAAAATTTGTAATTTCGCCTCTCGCATCACGTGGCACGATGCGTATCGACCGCGGGACTCTTTTGATTACGGGCTGGAAACTATAAAAAGGAAAACAAGCGGACGCGAAAAGGAAGAGGTGAAAATGAAAAGTGAACGTACGCACGCAGCAGAGGGGACGCGAACGCGCGCGCGGGGTCGGGGGACGCCAAATTGCGAGTGCCCCGTTTTGCTTTCGCCCGTAGGTGAGAGAGAGCCCTTTTCCGAATAACAATTTGCGGCCGGCTATCAGCTCGCGCGTAATCGGTGCTTGATAATGCAGCGAACGTCGTCGCCTTTGACGGCCGCTGCGCTGGCTCGCACACACACACACACACACACACACACACACGCGCCAGTTTAATCGGCCGAGTCCTTGTTCCTCGGCCGGGTGAATACCTTTCAATTTGATTCTTGTTGAACGTCACAATGTTTTATCTGCGATCGTGACCGCGTATTATACGGCTCGCGAGTAATAATTACCGAGTCAAGGGGTTGGAAAGTCACCTCTCTCTCTATCTCTATCTCTATCTATCTCTCTCTCTCTATCTATTGCTCAGCCAGGTTGGTTCAAGGCACTTCGGAAAGCATAAATATCGGTGTTGCGTTCGATGTTTGCAATAATGTGGATGAAGAGCACGGTCGGCCGGACAATCGTGTAGGCAAATATCTGCGGCGAGTGTACGAGCGATTACGTTGATATATCGGGTAGGAGCCATTATGTGGAACGCTGCGGCTGTTAAAGTGTTGGTCCTACGGTATACGATAAACAATACAATCCGCGCTCGCGGCCCCTCGAACTAATTAGAAATAAGCCGTTTCTGTTTGGCGGCGGGGTTCGGAAGCGGCGTTTAATGGACTCGTTATAAATTCCCCGAGACTTTGGCCGCCAGTCGAAGACGAATCGATCGACGGGTTCCGGCGTAAAATCGAATCCCGTGTCGAGGGGTATCCGACGACGACGACGACGACGACGTCACGGTTTCAAAATCATAAAGTATGCCGGTACTCATTGAACCATTCAATATTTATAGTATTGGCACAGTCTTCCAACCGGAGCTCTGATTACAAGGAGCTTTACAGAAGCAGCTTTGTTTGCGCGGAGCGTCGCGGAAACTCCGGGGTCCCGTGACGCTGTAACGAGATTAAATAGGGGCACGGTTATACGCGAGCCTTCGTTCTATATTTTCTCTGTCGCTTGAAATTCGGACTTGGACAGGGAAGCGAGAAGCGGGAGAGAGTCAGGGAGAGAGAGAGTGTCAGAGAGGCAAAGAGAGAGAGAGGCAGAGAGGAGAGAAATAGGCAGGGAAATGGGGAGAGAGAGAGAGAGAGAATACCACGGGCGAAAGTCAGATGTAGAGATTGTTCCGCGCGATACGCGATCGTCACCGA
The DNA here is from genome assembly GCF_028453695.1 of Augochlora pura. Taxonomy (NCBI): domain Eukaryota; kingdom Metazoa; phylum Arthropoda; class Insecta; order Hymenoptera; family Halictidae; genus Augochlora; species Augochlora pura. The sequence goes on along the minus strand of NC_135777.1, from coordinate 20,720,811 downwards.
CGCACGCGGTTAAAATATTTGTCCTCGCAACTATTTATTTGCCGACGCGAATTGAACAGCTCAATTGGCGAATACGTTTGCGAACGAATATCCCGTCGGCAAACAACGGGTCCGCCGGTGGACGAGAAAAAAATTACTTCGCGCGTGCACCCGAACGGGTGAAAATGAACGATGAAAAAAAAGGCGAGCGAAGTGTTGCACGAGAAAGAGAGAAAGTGGGCGAGCGAGTGAGAGGAAGCGTGAGTGAGAGAAAGAGTCAGTGAGCGAGGAAGAGTGAGTGAGTGAGTGAGTGAGTAAGAGAAAGAGTGAGTGAGAGAGTGAGTAAGAGAAAGAGTGAGTGAGAGAGAGAAGTGAAAAAGAGAAGAGACGGGGTGGGGGAGAGAGGAACGACGGAAAGGGGGCAACGAGAAATTTGAGGGCGCAATCAAGAGGGATTCTTATCCATTGGGCGCATTGAACTCGCGGAAGTGGCTAGACGAGAGGAGACGACGGCGCTGAAGGGTTCGCGGCTTGCTAAAACGAACAAGCGTTTTCATAATAGAAATTTAATGAACTTGACGAATAATTGTGTCAATGGATAATTGCGTTACTGCCGCTTGAACGGGCACGGTTCCGAGGCTGCCGCTCCACTTCGCCCGATACAACAAATCACGCGGCTGGTTCGCCGCCACCGTCGCCGCCGCCGCCTCCGCCTCCGTCGTCGCCTTCCGTCGGCTTATTTCATCGGCGCTTTATTGAATTTTTTGCTTCTGCTCTTTCCGGGCTCGGCGTCCGAGAGGAAACTCGGCGCGGAAAAACCGTATCTCCCCGGGTAATCGAACGCGTCCCTCCCGGTTTTACGAGTCCGCGTCGCGTAGCCGGGGCAGAGGAAAGCGGAGCGTACAGCGCGCGCGGAACGGAGCGGACCGATGCGGCGTCACGGCGAGAGAGACGCAGCGATCGCGCCGGGGTTCTAGGCGGATTGTCCCATTCCCTCGCTCGCCTAGCGTCCTTTTCATCGGGCGACACGCGTGCGAGGAGCGCCGGGGACCACCGGTGCAGCCCCCGCGCGCGCACAGGCCGATGCACGCCTGGCTCCGCCGCCTCCGCTGCCTCCGCTGCCTCTGACGTGAAATACGACTGGTCTAGCATGGAACTGTCGATTCCATTGTAGCGATTCTCCATCGACACCGGGACGCTTCTTTCGCCCCCCTCCCCCCCTCCCCCCGTGTTTCCCAACCCCCGGCACGAGAGATTGTTTTTCTGCTGTCTTTTTGCTCGCGGCATCACCCGACCGTGCTCCTTTCTTCTCCTTTTTTTTCTGATCCTATCACGACCTCACGTGCACGGCCCCCGAGCGCGCGCGCACACACGTCCATGCACGCTCGCGCTCGCGCGCGCGTACACCAACCTCGTCGGACTTTACACAACAGGGGAGTGAAGAATGAGAGAGAAGCCGGTTCCCGAGTGTATCGCTGCATCGTCACCCCACCCTTTTTTTCCCTCCCCAATTGCGCATCGTGCACGAGTTTCTTCCTCGCGGTTCCTTTTCTGTTGCCCTTTCAGTTTTTTTTCCACTTTTCCCCTGTGGTCGCTC